>NW_027499337.1:0-99247 GCF_021521415.1 Bidens hawaiensis
AGTGTGTTTTTGTTCTTAATGTTCTTGGTGTTGTGTTTTAAATTTCGATGAGAATTGGTGTTTTATTTTAAACACATTGTAAAATAAATTATGATGTTCTTGGTGTTTTGTTTTAATTTTAGATTAAAATATGATAATCATAGATATAATATAGTGTGTTTTTGTTTTTGATGTTCTTGGTGTTTTTTTGTAAATTTGGACTAAACTTTGGTGTTATGTTTTATAACACACTGTAATTCAGCAAAGTTTTATGTTATGTGTTTTTGATGTTCTAATGTGTTTTTCTGGTAATTCAACAAGGTTTATTTATAGTATGTATTCATTTTAAATTTGGATGAAAATATGATCATTAAATATTTAATAAATATTTCCATATAAATATAACACATGAGACGATTATGCCCTTTAACACATCTTTATATGCCTTTAAAATAAAACACACCCTCAATTATCTAATCTTTCCACCTTAACCGCTGATTGATAAGATCCAATGCTCCAGGTTTCTTCCTACACTTTTTAGACACTCTCATTCTTTTAAAATAACCCATCTCTTATAAGTATATCTTAATAATAATAAACAATGATTATTTTATTAAAACCCGACACCATTTTGGTGTTTTCTTGTCATTGAACTACTTGTACAAACTTCTCGTATTTATTACGAGCATTATATATATATATATATATATATATATAATTTTATTTAATAAAAAAGGCATAATAAAAATATTAAATAGATTTTCGTTAAAAGATTTAAACAAAATATTTATTTATATCTTACTACATACTATAAATAACTATCTACACATTATTAGAATTATATATATATATATATATATATATATATATATTCGTATTTTATTTTATTCGAATAATTATAAGTGTATCTTAAGTTTTATTAATCAAATTATTTTATTTATTCATATATATTATTATTATAAGCGTATCCTATATCTTAATTGTTTAAATTATTTAAGTAATTAATTTTATATTTGATCAAGAATAATTAATGGTGGTTTTATAATTATTAGGACTAATGATTTCGCAATAACAATAATCGTAGAAATCAATCGTCCAATAAATAAAGTATTAATCACAAACATAACTCAAGTCTCATCGAAATCTTAATTCATTAAATCATGTTATATCTTTTACAATTAATTTATTGTGTATTATATTTAACTAGAAAATCCTTGTCGGTCCATTCCGAAAGGTTTAACTGTTTATCTCTCTAACATCATCGCTTGTATTTCGTTCATCGAATCAGGTGAGTAATCACTCCTATTTTTACTTAGTTTAAAACTTTTGGGGACATATGCATTTTTACAGTGCTTTCCTATTATTATTATTATTATTATTATTATTATCCTTGTGTGTATATCAGTTTAATGTCTAACTTGCTATATGCTTACTTTCTTATTTGAGCGTATTCGGCGAGGTCCAACATATTTTTAGTATGATCATACAACTGTCGTAGTTTCCCCAATCGCATGACAATGGTTTCACCGACAACTCATTCTTGGTAACCAATGTTCGATTCGCATGACAACGGTTTAGCCATTTCTTTCTTACATATTTGAACTGCGTACATGCTTTAGCTTAAATTGATTATCCCACAGGAACAGTTTGTGCTTCCTTTTATGTATTATATTGCATCTCACTTAACTAGTGTTTTACTCACTCAACATGTGTTGTTGACAAAATTATTTTTATTTTATACGCATATGCAGGTTATCGTATGAGTTTAGTGCAAGTTGGTGAAGACTTAGTGATGAAATTACGTTAGAAGAATTTAATCAGTATCATTAGAAATATAAATTTGTTTTTGTTGTAATTATGGATTATGTACTTGTTTGTATTTGATCTATTTGAATATTTAATTAAATTTAATAGATATTTTCATCTTTAATATTGCATGATAATAACTTGTGAGTTGTGACCAATCAGTTCGCGGCCCGGAATTTTCGTCTTAGGTTGGGGTGTGACATTTTACTATGACTATTAGCAAAGAGAAATACATACACAATCCTGATAATAATATAGAATATTAGCCTTAGAATCTTCCTCTAGGATTGAGTATGTCCATAAACCTTCGTCAAGTTCTTTGCTGCATCTTTATTTCTATAAATCTAGTACTTGTCATGATCCAAGAGCGTGAACAAGATTGGATCTTGGACAATTCTTTATTTTCCATTCTTGAAGACTTGAACTTCAATCTTATTTTCTTGGAAGGATCGGCAAAAGCAAATTTTCGAAACATCAGACGCAGGAGGCTCTACGTCTAATTTTCTTTTATTGACTTTCTTGGACCGACTGGTGTGTTTCCTTTGTCTATTAACTTATCTTCAGACACGATCAGTTTATTTTTGGGTTCAACCACCAACTGTCACATTCTTCTTTTCTTTTAAGCGCTTCAGCATCTGCAACTTCAGTCTCAACAGCCCAGGAAACTGGATCATGATCTACCTATCCATGTGCAGCTGCACAAAACTTAGAGCGAATAAGATTCGTTCACATGCCCTCTTGAAGGACAAAGAAGAATTTTCTTTTTCAAAATATGCCCCCCTCAACATGTAAATGATTTGTTTAAGTCATAGGTTTCCAACGAACTTTGTATGAACGACCTTGACAACAAAACACATGATTTTGAATAAAACAAATATTTAACAAGATATGTATGAACATAATAAAAACTTAAAATCTTTTTGGCTTTTTCATATATTATAACATTACGAATATATGTGTGTATATATATATATATAATATTTTAAAGTTCAAATAAAAAACAGAAAAATATAGGAGTAAAGATGAATTAATATTATATAACAACAATATTTACAAAAAATTTACTAAATTATTTTTTGAGAAAGATCACAACATGAAATCACATTATCCGTTAACGTTCTAGATCACACTTCTATTTTGGATATTATGCCGAGAACCTGAATTCGATTGTATATATGTTTTGTCCACTTTAAACTTAACAAGTATTTTGATATCAACGTGATATGTTAAGGTATGTATTAGTCACTGTTCTTGTGTGGTCCCCATTCAATCCAAAAAATTACAAACTCCATCACACCTCGGGCTTAATTAGCTTTCACATGTCACCTCAACTTGACTTAAATCTTTCTTATTTGATCATAGTACGCTTATTGACACATTGACACTTTATTTTGGACATTTGACTCTATCTAGAAATATTAAAATAAAGCAAAAGTTCATGGCCTTAACAATCAGGTCTTGTATGACTACAAACAGAGAAAGTCCAAGGCTTGAAGAAAAAGAAAGAAAATAAAACAAAGCAGAATATTCAGAGTCTTAACAATTAGATCTTGTATGACTATAAACATAGAAAGTCCAATGCTTGAATCAAAATAAAGGAATAAATAAATTAGAAGACAAAAATCCTAAGACAAACTTCTTTTGAACTTTCTTTTACTTTACTTTTCTGACTCTTTTTCTTTTTCTTTTCTTTTCTTGACTCAATAAAATGCAACTGACACAATATTACATAAGACAAATGTGATCAGGTAAAGAGGGCCTTGGGTATAACATGTTATTTACGTTTCTGCCTTCATTGATATGACTTTATTTGGAGTCGGAAACCGCTTCATGAGTGTGTAACCACTAGCATAGGCGGGAATTTCAGTTTATATCACCTTTACATTTACTCGTTTGTCAAGCCTATCTACACATCAAGCGATGATTTTATTGGTTTTTGATCTACTCTTTTCATGTGCTAGGATCATTAGAAACAATTTTTTTTATCATTTTCCAAAGGTTGGATCAATTTCTCAAACTTTTTATAAAAATTTAAAATATCTGACTCTAAGCAAGAGCTCATTCTAAACGAGAGAATATCTTTTTGAGACCTTTTCTAATTTTCTTATGAAAATATAAGCCATTTTTGAAGAGTCAAATGACTCATTTTTGTTTATCTTAAAGAAACTGAAAAATCTTTTTGTTGGGTTATACTTTAACTCATTTTCTCCCTCTAAAATTATGAAATATTTGAAAAATATTTACAAATTTATATATATGAAGACATAATATTTTGTTTTAATCAAAATTGATTGATGGCTTTATTGAAAAGGTCAGCAAAGTTGTTGTTAGATGGACTATCCTAAGCATGCATTAACATATTGTCTAAAAAATTTGAAGAGATTCAACCCGAATCCCAGCAGCTGATGTTGGATCCATCACTTGAGAGTAGTAGTTGGATGAGGTGATTTTGAGAAATGCTCGACAAGTTGTGGTTGAGCCATATGAACAAGTTGGCGTTATTGAAGCACAAAGTTCCATATGACACATTTCCCTTTTTCTGAAGTTTGTCAACTCATTTCGCTTATGAAAGACTCGAATCATCCATCGAATGGTTTAGCAACAAATAACAAGTGTTCGTCTCCCATCATATGCCAGGTGCAATCACTATCTAAGTACCTAATAATATTGACAATCCTCCTTGATTGACCTTGCATGCACTTAGCGTTTAATTAGACATGGTTTCCCAAGACATTTTTGTCTCGGGAAGGTCAACCATAAACTGACCAAACTTGATTTATTTCCTACAAACCATTTATTTCTTGGCGACTCATCGCTTGAAGAAGAATAGTCCTTAAAAATCCAAGCAAAAACTTGTTCCTTGGTTCTGTCAGTTTTGGACTTTTCTTTTCTTGATTTTAAAACTTAAAACTATTTTTGGTGAATCTTCAGACTTTTCAGTGTTAGGGTCCTTTTTTATTTTATCCTTTTTAGTTTTCCAAAACGGTTTTCTCTTGTGTTTTACTTTATTAACTTTGGATCTCACATCCACTTCACTGGCTTCACTTTCAGCTAGACCAGTCCATGAATCTGGGCTACTAGAAGTTCCTTTTGGGGGTCTGACTAAGCCGTCTTTGAATATCAATTTGTTGCTTGAACCAGTGCTTGCAATGTCTTTCAAGGTGAGAAGAATTACCATACACAAAACAACATTTTCTCCTTGGAGAGCCATAGAACTCATCAGAACCATAATATGGTTGATGCAGTGGGAAAAGTGATCCATGGAAAGGAACATGATTATAAAACTCATTTGATATGTGACCTCGATCATCAAAAATATTGGTGTAATATGGATCAACATAATTTTTTTGATAATGAATTATTAGTTGTTTGAGAAAATGATCTTTTATTTGGTGGTACATATTTACATGAAGTACTCGTTTGATTATCATTTTCAAACACTTTGTTTTACTTAACTTATCCTCAGTCTTACAACTTGACGATGAACAACTTGACATGGTCACCTTAACATGCCCTTAATCAATGACACAATTTTCAACAACGGTTTCATCAAAAACAGTTTCACGATCACAATTTATGTCTGTTTACACCGACCCACTTTATTCTATTCAAGCCGAACAAGATAAATCACCGCTAGAACTAACTGGTGAAGGAATGAGATCAATAGTTTTGGAGACAGCAGGAATAAATGTCTTTAGTTTTGGTACATGACCAACTCCATAGACCATTTCTTCCTCAGGTGGGGTATTGAAACTAAAGTGGGGTAGGCTAGTGTAGTTGTCATTGAAAAGTGGAGGAACTGCAGTATGATCATAACCTAATCTCATCTTTTGTTTCATCCTCATCTGTGCCCCAATGATCCAATTCAGTTTATCAGACGTCAACTCAAATCTCTCTACGACTATCCTTTTTTGAGCCAAGTCTAATTTTAGCTTCTCAATATTACCATTTAATTCTACAACACGCCTTTCATGAAACTCAGCTAGTTTGTTATAGTGAAACAATTTTTCGTTTAGTTTAGCCATATCATTATTGTGAGTTTTAATCCTAGTGGTAAAATCTTTTCAGCCTTCTTGTAATCATCATTTTGACATCTAAGGCTAAGATTTTCATCTATCAGAGCAACATTATGAGTTCTATAGTTCTCAACTTTATCAATACAAGCTTGAATGCAAAGTTTGTATACCTCGGGAAGGATAAGACTTGCTTGACTACTTCCACCTGCAACATTTGTCCCAGCTTTATTTCTTTGGACTGATTGTTTATTCGGAGCTTGTCATCCATTGATTCAAAAGACTTGATTGTAGAAGTCAACTCTGAGAGTGTTATGGTATTTATATTTTTCATCCATTGATTCTTTTGATGGTAGCCACACTGCTATACCATGTGTAAGACAGTGAATTCAACAACTTCATGTTGATCTTTGACAAATCATTGATTATACAAACACTTCTCATTTCAGTGACGAGTGACTCAAATCTGTTGATGAGAGAGGCGACTGATTCTCCTTGAATATGTTTAAACATGTTGAATTCCTCTTTTAATATGTTTTTTCGGTTTTCTCTCATATCCAGATTTCCTCCGAGCTTAGGAACGCAAGACATGTTTCATTAAACTAAGAAAAGTTTTTTTTTGTCAAGGTTAATGGTCAATTCGAATGGTTGTCTTTTTTTTTCTGTTAAAGTAAACAGTCAATTTGAATGCTTTTTCATTCGATTCGAATTTTTTTTCTTGGTCAAAGTCAACGGGACAAGGGTCAACGGTCAATTCAAATGCTTTTTCATTCGATTCACAATTTTTTTGTTCAAAGTCAAAGGTCAACGGTCAATTCGATTGGTTGACTAGTCGAATTCGAATGGTTGACGGGTCAAATTCAAATGGTTGACTTTTCTTTTTTTCCGTTTTTTTTTGCAAAAGATAATATCAAAAGTAAAAATAAAGTCTAAATGACTTTAGTCTAGAAACCACTAAATCGGCCTATCGGCCTAGATCTGAGTTTTTCAACTAGATCTGAACCCTGACACAAAACTCAAAAACTTAGATTTGATGATTTTCGTGTATTTCTAAGATTTAAAGTACTCCAAAAGTAGTGAATAACACGAAATAAATGTTGTTAGTTAGCGGAAATCACTAACAACACTCGGATCTCGGATCTTAGTTTGAAAAAAAAAGATAGAAAGTAGAGTGTTTGGTGAGAGAGAAAGTTTCTCTTTATTTCCTTAGAGTGTTTTATTTTCAAGAGGGTTTTTGTGAAGAGTTGTTGGAGAAATAGGGTAAAGTGACCTTTTATATGGTCACCATGTGTACAAAATAAACGTACTGAGATACGTAATACACCGACTATTAGCAATAGAAAGACATACACAATCCTAATAATAATATAGAATATTAGCCCTACATGATTTAACGAGCATTTATTTCTATTATTCAAAACACACAAAAAATAAATTATAATATATTTTTAAATTTTAAAATCCTTAATTTTATAAATGCTGACTTTATCTAAATATGTTAAGTTTAAAAGTTTAAACACCTAATCAATTAAGTTTATTAATTTGTAAAAAAATGTTTATATCTTATAAATTGTTTAAATGCTCTTTCTAAATCCATAAATTTTTGAAATAAATGTTTGTTTAATAGGGTTGACTAACTCATTAAGTTGTAAACGGTTTCACCATAAGATATATATTTTCTCAAAATAGAATAAAAACTTTCATTATTATTCATTTAAAATTATTTATAGAAATTATTAAAATCAAAATCTTTTAAAACAACTTTTATATGCAATCTAATTAACAATAATATTTAATTTATAATGAATTCAAATACGGGTATTATTAATTTCGCAGTAATTTAGAATATAACTTGTGGTATTGTTTGAATTTGTAACTAATTTGAGGTGTTATATTCATAGGTTTGGTCATTTTACTGGTTTCAAATTGTTTTGAATAATGCAAACACCATCAAGGTATGTTTTCTTATTTATTTTTCTAGTGTATCCATTGAATTTACATAATGTTTATTTTTATTGTATTTAAGTTCTTTTGTATGAGACATGACTTTTTCGATGTTGACTTAATTAGATGATTAAGTTTTAATTAATGTGTTCTTTTTCTCACGTTATAAGTTGTAAATATGTTTTAACTTCTTATTTATCTATGTTAATATTTGTATGTTTTTGTATTTGAATTAAAAAAAATTAATGTCTCATAATTAATGTAAAAGTATCAGTTTTTATATAAATATGGCATTTTGCATTTTACTAAATTTATAATATATAAAAAGGTTATAATAATAAGTAGATTTTTCCTAAGAAGTGTAGGAAGTATGTTTTCACAATTAGATCTAATAAAACACACCACACAATAAACACAATTTCCATATCTACTGCTAGATCAACATATCTAACGCATTAGATTACTTCTTACACTTCTTAGAGACACTCCATTTCTTATTAACAACCTCGCCCTACACACACACATACACACACACACACACTAGATGGGTGCCCGCGCCATGCAGCGGGAAATGCATGCCTTGGTAATCATGTAATAAGTTTATGAGTTTCAGCTTGAAACCGTAAAGCCGGTCATCGGTTTGATTTGACGATTGATTCTTTATCTGTTGGCCGGTTGTTTCAACTTTCAAAAGTTCCATCTTAGTTTCCGACGACAAAAAAACCATTACAAAAAGGTTCGGCTCACGATATAATTTAAAAACCATCAAAACTAGACCGCAAACACACCTACATAATATGTATTTTTTAACTGAAAAAACTATGACAATATCATACTCAAATTAAAGATAAAATTGTAAGGCCCCGTTACCGGTGCCTCACTTTGGTGTTGGATTTACTCATAAACACAGTTCTACAAATCAGAGTTTAATAAAACTTTCACGGAAACATTAACTTTATTCATTTATTACAAAACATATGATGTTTTCTTTAAAAACATAATACACAACATCATATTTAGAACATCAATACTTCCATCTTTAGATGCCAGCCGTTCAATCCATGCCATGTGCCATCCTCATGACATCTCAATAAACATATATACCTGCGTGCATACTAAAAGTCAGCTACGCTGAGTGAGTTCTAGTTAACCAGACAACATACAATTCATACTCATACATTTCTACACGTATCCGAAGACACGTATTAATACTGTAACCTTGTATAAATATCCATAAGAAGAACGCCACATAATAACTAGCAAAAGAACTACTACTATTTATATGCTATCCGTTGAAGTAACACTATGCTTTCCATTAGCACTATGCTTTCCATTAAAGGAAAACTATGATTTCCATTAAAGGAACACTCTATATATTATCCGTAGAAGGAACTCTATATATTACCCATAGAAGGAACTCTATACATAAGTTATTATTTAATATCCATGTAAGGAGCTAATCACTATTCTTGGCAATACGTGCAATATACGAAGATCGTTCACGTACCGACAAGTTTTCATTCTCAATCATAACCTTAATATAATACTTATCACATAAATCATCTATGGCATACACTTACCACTTACGGTAAGTGTATTAACATTTCACATTAAGTATGCACACATCCTCGAAAACATAACAAGAAAATGGGGCTAGAAACTCACCTGAACTCGGTTACGTTCACCGTTAATTGTTATTCCTTTCTTGAGCTGTGCACGGCTAACTGTATAATAATTACATTATCAATTAACTATCACTAATCGTATCGTACTTCTAGTTTAATTACAACCCTCAACGAACAGGGGTCCGGGGGCATCGGGGTTCTAGGGGCGGCAACCCATAGCAGGTCCAAGGGGCAGTGCCCCTGGCTGGGGTCGAGTTGAACACATTTTCCATTAATGAAAAAATTTTATTTCTAGTAACTGTCTTAACACATTTTCCATTAGGATTTTAAATTATTTTCTAATTCGCCATCCCATTCGCTATAATGAATTAAGCCTAATTTGTTATCAGAACACAACCTAATTCATTATCTGCACATGATCTGATTCGTTATCCTGCTTCGTTGTCTTGATTCGTTATTTGCCATCCTGATTCGTTAGCTTAATTCGTTATCTGAACATAGGCTGATTCGTTATCTGAACATAGGCTGATTCGTCATCTGAACATAGGCTAATTCGTTATCTTTCTTAACGAATGGATATGTAACGAATTAAGGGCTCATTCGTCATGAAGATGCACGGATGTGTCCAATTCGCTATGGTTTTCTGATGAATGACCAGCGGTTCGTTTGGCATAACGAATTAATCATCAGACCTATCCAAAACTTTAACTCTAGGGTCAAAGTCAAAACTGATAAGAACACCAAATAGTCAACATGTACTGGATTTCCAATTAATCCTCATTTCGCAATGAAACAACACGAATTTGGTGTCACTGGGTTCGTATTCCCAACGCCTATAAACCCCAATCAACGAAACATCCAAAAATCGTGTTTTAACAGTCCGATTTGTTCATTTAAAAACTCAAGTATTTACACCCTCGATTAACCTATCAATTGTTAATGGACTCCACTGTGAATTAGTTCGTTTGATTTGTTTTCATCACATACATACAGATCTAGGATTATCTAGACGAAGCCGGACCTAAATGAACGATTTATAATTATAAACGTACCTTAAACAAGTCGATCTACGAACAAGAGCTGGTCTTGGTGTAGGTTTGTCTCGTCACGGTTCCAGCACCAACAAGCTCGGGTTTTCACCTTCTGATCTTGAGTCGGGATATAGGATGGTGTTTGTGTGTATTTTTCAAGGTGTAGGCTATGGTGTAGAGATGGATAATAATGGAAATGATTAGGGTTTAAGGGGTATTTATACTCCTTAAGCTCATGGATCTAAGGCCCATATTTCCTTTTTGGTCCATACTTAGTTCCATCTAATTAGCCTACTTGAACCATATTTATTATTTTATTACTCCTCTACTAACTCAAGTAAACTTTTCCTTCATAAATAAATGATATATAAAATATTCTTTTTGGAAAATTCGGGATGTTACAAAAATATACTCGTTTTTATGGTGTAATTATTTTGAAAACATATTAAAGTATGAAAAAGTTATTAACGTTTAAAAATCATGGGGGAATTTGGGTTTAAAGTGAAAATTAAAATAAGATATAGGTAAAACATTAAGGGTTATTGTTGTAACTATTTTTAAAATTTAATTATAATTGAGGGGACAATATTGTAAATATATCAAATAAATGTGAGTTTTAATGTGAAAAATACTCTTTTTCCCCCATTCAAGTTTTTACCTTGTGTAATATTACTTGTAAATCTCTTAGTATAAAGCGTCTTAATTTCCCCCTTTTGGTGTACTATATATATATATATATATATATATATATATATATGATTAGGTTCATTTCAGGAGTAATTCTTATTGCGAGAAGTGCGAGAAAAGATTCTAATCAATCATGAATTTTCTTTTAATTTTCAATTTATTTAAGTAGGAGGGTACATTAGAAACTATTCATTTTTGCTAAATCTTTTTTCTCTATTTCTAGTGTTTAATTTTATTCATTCTATCAACTTATTTATATACGCTGAAATAAAAAAAAACAATTCAATACAAAGTAAAACACAACGCTCGTATACAAATAAACAAATAAAACCTATACGTCTATTTTGTGGTGTTTAATTTTGTTCATTCTATCAACTTATTTATATCTGATTATGTATTAATAAACAAATAAAAACTATACGTCTATTTTTTGGCTATTAATATGTTCACTTTTAAGCAACATATATTATCAACATAAAATCCCACATAACAAATATGATATTTTATAGTCTACACATAAACAAGAAATCCCACACAAAGTAAAACACAATGCTCATATACATAATAAATAGCGTATACAAAATTAATATAACAAATATGATATATATCACACACACCAAAACATGCAATTTACACAAAAGACATAATCCACATCCATACACAATAATCATGTTACATACACGGCATAAAAATACCATACACAATAAACAAGCTCCCTACACAACATGAACATGCCATACATAATAATTAAGTTACCTACACAACGTAAATATACCATACACAATAAACAAATCATCCAATGTTTCCTACACAACACATAACCATTATATACACAATAATCAAGTTTCCTACACAACATGAACATACCATGCACAATAACCAAATCATACAATGTTTCCTACACAATAAATAAACATACCATACACAAAAATCAAGTTTCCTACACAACATAAACACACCATACACAACCCATAAGTTTCTTACACATCATAAATAGGTTTGTTTGTTGTACACACTCTGATCATGTTGTGTAGGGAATATAAAAGATACAAGTACATAAGTGTAGAATGTAGGAATGAATAAAGTTATATTATTGTATAGATAAAAAAAATCAATTTCATTTAAAGAAAATCTTTAAAAGAGGAAACTGATAGTTTGGGGGATGATCGATTATAAATGTTTTGGCTTGAAAAGGTGAATTTCATTTAATTTGATTAAAGCCACACATAAATAAATGCCAAGTGTACCCTTTTCAATTAAAAATCTCTTATAATAATATCTTAGTAATTACAAAATTGCCATACATATTGTATACCATTGATTATATATAATCAATGATTCAGATTAATTTCTCGCACTTCTCGCTTTAATTTGACTTCTCGCATCCCCTTTATATATATATATATATATATATATATATATATATATATATATATATAGTGGAGTTATAGTAAGAAATGGAGTGTGTCTAAAAAGTATAAGAAATAATCCGGTGTGTTAGATATGTTGATCTAACGGTGGATATGGAAAGTGTGTTTATTGTATGGTGTGTTTTATTTTAATTGCGGTGTGTTTTATTAGATTAATTGTGAAAACACACGTTCTACACTTCTTTGGGAACATCTACTTCTTGTTATAACTTTGTTCTCTCTCTCTCTCTCTCTCTCTCTCTCTCTCTATATATATATATATATATATATATATATATATATATAGGGTCCCCATTTGAGGAAATGTGTACTATCAATTAATATATAGGGTCCACATTTGACACATGTCAATTAATTATGCTTCTCACACTTCTCATCTTTGTTTTCATTTAATAGTACACATTTCCTCTCCACATGCAAGTCACATGTTAATTTCCCCATAATTTTTAAACATTTATAACTTTTTCATACGATATTTTTTTTAAAATAAAACACACCATAAGAAAAAGCGTCTTTTTATCTTTAATATGAGCATGATTTTGTTATATATAAAAAAATAAAATTTTACGTTATTGTGTCTTTTTACTTACCATTGTGTCTTTTTTCATCATTGTGTTTTTTTCGTCATTGTGTCTTTCAATTAATCATTGTGTTTTTTTTAAATACTAATAACACCCTTGTGTAATAATATGTAAATATAATAAAAAATACCAACAAATTATGTAATACATAAAACACAATGATGAATACATATTACACAATAATATGAAATGTAAAATACAATACTGAATACATATAACACAATGGCACGTAATTAATACACAATGAATATAATACTATTTTTCTCAAATTAAGTTAATGTTGAGCATAAAGACACAATGACGTAATATTTATTTTTAATTTTTATCTTTAATATGAGTAACAATTGAAAAATACAATTACCAAAATTTATAACACAATGCATTGACAAACTCAATTAAAAAACACAATTGACAACCAAATAACACAATATAAAAAAACTCACTAACGTTTTTAATATTTTTATATAACATTATGATATTCATATTAAATATAAAAAACGTTTGTTATTATGGTAAAAAAAATTTCTAAAAAACATTTCGTATAAAAAAGTTATAGACGTTTTAAAATTATGGAGGAATTGACAGGTGCTTTGCATGTGGAGAGAGAAAATCATTATAAGTGGGCAATTACCTTCATACCATTTTAATCAATTTTTATTTCTTAAATTAATATCCACAATCCAAGCAAGGTCGGACCTTTTTAGAGGCGAGCAGGGGTTGTGCCCCCCCTCCCTGTTTTTTGGCTTATAAATAGCATAATTTTGATTTTTTTTCTTCAACGAAGCTCTGTCATGGTGCCTGACTGCCTTCACAAGATGGGGGTGGAGGTGGGGAGGGGGAGAATATGATGAGATGTGTAATATATAGTTTGAATTAAAATATCTATATTTTATTATTTTATTGTTAAAATGGATGTGGTTTAGTCATTTCCATGAACTTTTACTTTTCATAGTAGTTCTAATGTTCTACTTTCTTTTTTAAATATTACATTCAGTAAAATTATTTTTGATATTTATTAGGTTAATCATTTTTTATAATCTATTTGACTTTACTAAATGTAATTTTAAGTTACTTTTAAAAAATGTGCATCGTATATATAAATATACTATATCCTTGTTCATTTTGTTGTAATAAACAAATGTAAGAACTGCTTATTTGTTTTTTTTTAATTTATGATTTTTATTAGATAAAATAGTTGATTGTTTTGTCTAAGAACTTAAATTTTAAGATTTTCGGGCCCCCCAAAAATACACGTTCAAGTTCCGCCACTACATCCAAGTCTAAGTTCAATGAATTAGAATTTTCTTTCTTCTCATTTTTGTTGTATTTTGTATTTTAACTTTACCATATATATATATATATATATATAGGGGAAGGTTAGCGTACAAATAAAATTAACGTGCTAAACATGAGAATCTAGTAGAGTAATTATATATACAAGTAGAGTAATTATGTGATTACATCATAGAGTAATTACATAATTACTCTACTTGATTATCACGTTTAGCACGTTAACTTCATTTGTATTTGATTCAAACCCAATATATATATATATATATGGTAAAGTTAAAATACAAATAGAGACAAAAATGAGAAATGTGAGAAACAATTTTACCACACAAAAAAACCCTTAAAAATAAATTTAAAAAAAAATAATAAAAAAATCATAACTCAAAATATATATAAAAAACAAAAATATTAAAAAACTAAAATGTTTCCGCCATCATTCCCGCTAAAAAAATTGACGAAAAGACACAATGGTGTGATCAAAGACACGATGACGACCTTGAACAAAAGACACAACTATAACTAAAAAAAACAGAATAGATCGCAAAATATAACACAATGACGAACAAAATATAACACAATGTTGAGTAATATAACACAATAGAAAAAAAAAGATATAATGTCAAGAAAAAAACACAATCAATGACGAAAATAAACACAAAATACAATAATAAACAAAAAACACGACTTTTTTCACTTACAATTGTGGGTGTGTTTTTTTATGAGAATGAGAAAGACGTTGGAAACATTTTTGTGTGTTTACTTTTTTCATTTTTTTTATTATATTTTGAGTTATGATTTTTTTATTTATTTTTTTAAATTTTTTAGAGGTTTATTTGTGTGACTACAAATTCTTCTCATCATTCTCATTTTTGTTCATCTTTGTAGAATAACTTGACCTTATATATATATATATTGTTGTGAAACCACCGACAAATTTACAAGTTGTATGTCACCTTTTAAATTTTGTCAAACCAATAATATGAGTTTGTCTGCTCAAATAGTCTTTCTTAATAGTTATTTTGGTATTATAAATATCATGTATTGTAACGATTAATTGGCATCCAATAATTCACATTCTCACCTTTCTTTATTCTCTTGTTTCTTTGTTATATTCAAGTTCTAATAATACTTCAATAATCTTGTTATAGTCAGGGCTAGCACGTTATCAGCACAAGCCGCTTATATCCTAATCAAGAAAGATAATAGGCACAAAGGTATCTACAAAAGCATCATAAAAACTTCTTTAATTATGTACATTGGAAATATATATGTGCATATACATATACTAACTAATAGAAATAATGTGTATAAACATTGTTATTAAAATTTGATACATATTCTAACTTTTTATATGCACGCTAATATTTCATTTAGATGTTAAATTCATTTACACTAACAATTCTATTCTTATTATTATGCATACTAATTATATATTTTATGAAATAAACTTTATTTAATATCTTATTTATTATCTTACTTTAAAATAATTAATATATATACACACACATATACAAACGGTAATATTGCCGTTATAAAATGGTAGTATAACCGTTGTAAAACGGTTATAAATTTTCACTATAAATAACAAATTATCAACTTCATTTCATTTACAACAAACATTCTTCTTATTAAATTTATCCAAGCTAAAGCTTTCAAAATGATTCACCCAGTTTTGCTGTTGGTCACTATAATGCTTATACTACTTCTCATTCTAATTTTTTAATCTCCCATATGAAGATTTCGGCATTTTCTTTTTCTTTTATATGTTTATAGCTCTACCAATGTATTGTACTCATTGTTGATTGATATATATGGATTCTAATATTTAATCTTATTATTTGCTCTATTATGTTTAGCAACAAAATGTCAAATATATCAAAACTTGAATTTCCTGCACTAAACATTTCTGGAGAAAACTATATGTCTTGGATAGCAAATGTCAAAAGACATTTGAAATTAATGAATGTGTTAGAAACAATCCAAGAAGACAATGATTTTTCTGACCAGGATAATGCAAGAGCTGATGTTTTCATCCATAAAAACATTTTTATGAATTACTACAGCATGAGTATTTTAATTGTGATAACCCATATATGATATGGGAAGATTTGAAAAACAAATTTGGTCATCTAAGGGAAGTTTTACTTCCTATTTCTAGAGATGAATGGAACAGTCGTAGGTTCAAATATTTTAAGAGGGTAAATGATTACACCTATGCTTTATACCGAATTTGCTCAAAACTAGAATTTTATGAGTATCCCAAAACAGAGGAAGAAAAGTTAGAGAAAACTTTCTTCACGTTTTATGCATCAAATATAAACTTGCAAACACATTATTGTTTGCAGAAATATTAGGAGATACTCTGATCTAAATGCATTACTCCTTGTAGCAGAGAAAAATAATGAATTATTGATGAAAAATCATCAATGTCGTCCCACGGGTTCATTAGCAATACCAGAAGAAAATGTTGCTCACAAAATTTCTCATAAAAATTATGGTCATAAATGAGAACAAAGTCGTGGAGCCGTGGACGTGGCCGTGATCATTTTGAGAAAAGGCATTTTAATGATCGTAACAATTCATTTAAATGGAACACTAATTCTTACGGTCGTGGTCGTAGCCAGAGAGCCAACAATTACCATGTTCCACAAAATAACAATGGCACTACCTATTTTAGATGTGGAAGTACAAACCACTAGGCAACGGCTTGTCACAAAACTCCACATACGTGCGAACTATACCAAGATCCCTCAAAGGAAAAGAGAAAGAAGTGAACCATGTTGATAACTTTAATAGTATCAATGCTGAGCTGAGCATTGAAGACTTTGAGGTGGAACTCTGAAACAAAGTTGTTTGATGACTATAGCTATATGCAATAATTAAGTGTGTTTCTAATTATCTTTAATTATGTAGTTCCTTTCATGTACTGCTTGATTTTCAATTAAATAAAGTTCTTATAAAAATATCATATGTCTTCGTTATACACTTATTATTTTTCAAGATTTAAAATGAAAATCACTGGAGCACAAGATCAAACAAATGAAGAAGATATATCTATAGCGGATAGTGGAGCCACTCATACTATACTTAGATCTAAAAAAATATTTTTATAAACTGAAACCAACAAAAAAGATCATCAATACAATATCAGGTCCTACAAACTTGATCGAAGGAGTGGGAAAAACTAATTTAGCATTACCAAATGGTACAAAGCTCAAAATAGAGAATGCTTTATTTTCCCCAAAATCAACAAGAAATTTGTTGAGTTTCAAAAACATATATCATAAGCAAAGATCAGATATTGGAAAAATTGCCAATGCTCCATTTTGGTTTGCACTATACATATATAAATGCGCCTCAAGCACATATGGCAGTCAAAGAAAATTGTTGCGATCCTGGTATTATAAACTTATGGCATGACAGATTAGGCCATCACGATCCACGATGATGAAAAGGATCATTGAAAATACACATGGACATCCACTGAAAGGTCAAAATATCCACAAAATAGATAAAATGACTCAATGTACATCTTGTTCTCTTGGAAAATTAATAATAAGACCTTCGCCATTAAAAGTCGATAAAGAAACACCAATGTTTCTTGAAAGAATTCAAGGTGACATATGTGGACCAATACATCCACCTTGTGGACCATTTAGATACTTTATGGTCTTGATAGACGCATCCAGCCAATGGTCTAATATCTCTTTATTATCGACTCGTAATGTTGCTTTTACAAAATTTATTGCTCAAATTATCAAATTACGTGCACATTTTCCCGATTATACCATTAAAAGAGTAAGGCTTGATAATGCGGGAGAATTTACATCACATGCTTTTGATAATTATTGCATGTATGTGGGGATTGTTGTAGAACACCCTGTTGCTCATGTACACACACAAAATGGCTTAGTCGAGTCATTGATCAAACGCTTACAGCTAATAGCGCTAGACCATTAATAATGAGGACAAAACTCCCTGTTTCTATTTTTGGTCATGCAATTATGAATGCTGGATCATTAATCCGTGTGAGACCAAGTGCAAATCATAAATACTCTCCCACATAACTTGTTTCTGGAAATGAGCCAAATATCTCTCACCTTAGAATTATTGGGTGTGCTGTGTATGTTCCTATTGCACCACCACAACGCACAAAAATGGGTCCCCAAAGAAGGTTGGGAATATATGTTGGATATGAAACGTCTTCCATTATAAGATACCTTGAACCTTTAACAGGTGATGTATTTACAGCACGTTTTGCTGATTGCCATTTTAACGAGACAATGTTCCCGGCATTAGGGGGAGAAATGAAAAAGCAAGAACGAGATATATCATGGTGTGTGTCATCATTGTTACACCTAGACCCAAGATAAAAAAAAGTAAGACAGAGGTTCAAAAAAATAATACATCTACAAGAAATTGCCAATCAGTTACCTGATGCATTTACTGATATAAACAGGGTCACCAAATCTCATATACCAGCTGCTAATGATCCAGCTCGAGTTGAGATTCCAAGCAAGCAAAACCATAGTAATGCACCTCATGAATCCCAAAGACATTTAAAACGTGGAAGGCCAATCTGTTCAAGAAAGAATAAATAATATAACATTCCCTCAGGAAGAAATAAAACCTAAGGAATGATTGATAAAACCTTCCATCAAGAAAGAATAAATAATATAACATTCCCTCAGGAAGAAATAAATGATTCCAATAAGGAATTGTCAATAAACTATGGTCAACCACATATAATGTGGGATCGAGATGAAATGGAAAATATTGATGATATATTTTCTTATTCTGTGGCAAGTGATATCATGGAAGAAAATGATGACCCTGAACCAAAATTTGTAGAAAATAGTAAAAATCGACAAGATTGAAACAAATGGAAAGATGCCATGCAAGCTGAATTGTAACATCCCAAATTTGTCGTGTTTAATAAAAGAAAGTCATGTTTAGTTATTGGGCCTAAATAATTAATTAGTATTAATAAAGATTATGAACTTGAACTAATTAAGATGGATTAAGGAAATGGGCCTTAGGTCCATGGGCTTTAAGGGATATAAATATCCTCTTAAACCACCCTAAAACCCTAAATCCTCATTCCTTTCCATCCTAATCTCTACACACTCAAAAACACACACATCCTACACCATATTCGGCCGAGAGAGAGAGAGACGAGAGGGATTTGAGACCAAACGGACGCTAGCTCGTATTAGATCTTTATCACACGAGCTATATACAAGATCTAGAGTTCATAACCAAGTTAAACGAGATCCAAACGAGCACTAAAGGTATGTCTTTTACCTTAAAGTTTAAGTTTTTATTAACGTTAAACCTTGAAACTTGAGTCTAGAGTAGATCGGGTATAAAAGAAACATAAAGTTGTAAACTTGATAATAAATATGAGTGTAATGGACCCAAAAATGGAAACGGCTCGATTAATAAACCCTTAAACCTAATATTGAACGTTTTGAACTTAAAGGTCCAAACTTTACGTGTTTTCGGGTCAAATCATATCAAAAAAACGACCATAGGAATGATCGCGGGTTAGTTAAATACCATATCCATGGATTTCACGTTAAACGGAGATGATTATGGGAGGGGATTAGAGTGAACAGTGGCTGTGGCTGGGCAACTTCGCCTGCAGCTAAGCTCGCTGCACAAGTTCGCCAAGCCAAGTTCGCTAAGACAAGTTCGCTGAGCGAGTTCGCCAAGCTGTAACTTCGCCTGGTGATAAGTTCGTTGAATGCTAACTTCGCCTAAGCTAAGTTCGTTGGACGCCTAAGTTCGCTTACTTAAGTTCGCCTACATTTAAATTCGCTAAAGTTTAGGTTCGCTTGAAAGTTTAAGTTCGTTTAAATTAAGTTCGCCTAACACGTATGTTCGCTTACATTTAAGGTAACGAATCAAATAGCGAATCAGACTAAATTCGTTATGAGGAATGAGTTAATGAATTAGAAAATAAATTAAAATCCTAATGGAAAATGTGTTAAGAGAGTTAATGAAAATAAAATTTTTCCAAGCTGACCTGGCTGTGTAACCACAGCCAGGGGCTCTGCCCCTTGGACCCCGCTAGGGGCTACCGCCCCTAGAACTTCGCTTCCAGAGGCGCTTCCCCCGGACCCCCGTTCGTTGTAGGCTATACAAAGATAGAAATACGATACAAGTAGTAATAGTTAATTGATACGTGTAATTTTTATACAGTTAGTTGTGCCCAACTGAAGAAAGGAATAACTATTAACGGTGAACGTAACCGACTTCAGGTGAGTTTCTAACCCCCATTCCTTGTTATGTTTTCGAGACTGTGTGCATACTCGATGTGATTAGTTAATACACTTATCCTAAGTGATAAGTGTATGCCATATATGCATTATGTGAAATGTATGAATGCTTTCTTTTCAGTACATGAACGATCTTCGGATATTGCATGTACTGCCAGGTAACGGGTGATGTTATATGTATGTTGTAAGATGACGAATGAATGATGTGTGAATGTGCGAAACTTGCGATTATGTATATAGAAAGTATGTTATGTAGGTATGGAAGAAAGGGTACCGGACCCTAATAATATCCGAGGATGAAGGGTTACGGGACACTAATAATATCCGAGGATGAAGGGTGACCGGACCCTAATAATATCCGAGGATGAAGGGTGACCTGTAACATCCCGAAATTTCCAAAATAATATTAATTGTATTACTTAATAATAGAGGGAAAGTTTACTCGGGTTATCGGGAAATTAATAAATAGAGTAGGAGTTGGTATGGGTCGGGCTATTGTTGGGTAATGGATATGGGTTATGGACTTGGGTTATGAAAGAAGGAAGGAGAGTCCATGGGCTTAAGCCCATGATCCCTAAATATAAATACCATTAATTACCATTTAATCCTCATTCTCACATATTCCAAACACCACCAAAACACACACAACACCATCTTATAACCCGAACCAAGATCCGAAGGCGAAAACCCGAGCTTGTTGGTGCTGGAACGTCGTGACGGACCAAAACAACATCAAGGCTTAACCGGGTTCGTAGTTCGACTCGTTCAAGGTACGTTTATAGTTAGAAATCGTTCATATAGGTTCGGTTTGATTTGGGAAATCATAGATCTGTGTTAGTTTGTTATAAACGAACCTAAAACAACAAATATTACTGGAATTGATTAGCATTTGATAGGTTAACTGTTAACCTAAAAGAACCCGTAACCTATATGCCTAAATCGCACCCCTTAAACATCGATGTTAGGCCGATTTGATGGTTGGGGTTTGTAGGCGCTGGTCAGACGATTACGTGGATACCTAAATCGAGTTATTTGGTTAAGAAACGAAGATGATTAAGGACGAACAGTAGCTGCAGCCGACAACTTCGCCTGCAAGCTAAGTTCTCCTGATGAACTTCGCCTGCGAGCTAAGTTCGCCTGATGACAACTTCGCCTAAAATGCTAAGTTCGCCTGATGACAACTTCGCCTAAAAGCTAAGTTCGCCTGATGACAACTTCGCCTAAAAGCTAAGTTCGCCTGATGACAACTTCGCCTAAAAGCTAAGTTCGCCTAAGGGTTAACTTCGCCTAAAGCTAAGTTCGCCTAAGGGTTAACTTCGCCTAAAGCTAAGTTCGCCTAAGGTTTAACTTCGCCTAAAGCTAAGTTCGCCTAAGGTTTAAATTCGCCTAAACTTGAGTTCGATTAGAAAATAAATTATAAACGATTAGTAAAAGTAAGCTAATACTAGGCCACCAGATTAGATCAGGCGAGTATTGATACGTGTAAGTTATAAAGTCAGCCGAGCTCAGTTAAAGAAGGGATTTACAACTATCGGAGGAAGAGGCAGAGTTCAGGTGAGTTCTAGCCCCATTTATGTGTTATGTTTTCGGGGCTGTGTGCATACTCGACATGTTTGTTAATACGCTTATCCTAAGAGATAAGTGTATGCCTTATGTGAATGATGTGATATGTATGAATGATTGCTTGATGGTACGTGAACGATCTTCGGATATTGCACGTACTGTCAGGTTGTAACGCTAAGTATAAGGTAAGTATGATATGTATGCTTATGTGTATGAATGTGATAAAGTTAATAAAAGAAGGAAAGGATGGTTGTATGGTAACGAAGAGGGAATCGAACCCTACTAATATTCGAGAACTAGGGAACCGAACCCTACTAATATTCGAGGAAAGAGGGACCAGACCCTTATAATATCTGTGATGTTAGGGACCAGACCCTTATAATATCTGTGATGTTAGGGACCAGACCCTTATAATATCTGTGATGTTAGGGACCAGACCCTTATAATATCTGTGATGTTAGGACCAGACCCTTATAATATCTGTGATGTTAGGGACCAGACCCTTATAATATCTATGATGTTAGGGACCAGACCCTTATAATATCTGTGATGTTAGGGACCAGACCCTTAAAATATCTGTGAGGTTATAGGGCGAAAGGCTCTTTAAAACGTATGATTATGTATGTAAAGAAAGGATGAGTGAAAGTATGAAAGTATGAATGAAAGTATGAATGAAAGAATATAAGTTTATGTGTATTGTATAGTGTATGATTAACTAGAACTCACTCAGCGTAGCTGACTTTTAGTATGCACGCAGGTGAGTAGGATGAGGCAGCTCGCTTGAGGAGACACGTGGCACTGAATAAGAGGCTGGCATGGAAGACTCAAGACGTATAAGTTTAATGTTTCGTTTATTTTGTTAGAACTGTGTTTATGAGTAAATCCGACGCGAAAGTAGGGCTGCCGGGTTCAGGGCCTTACAAGTTGGTATCAGAGCATAAGTTCGAGAGATTTAAGCATCCTACATGCTTAGACTCGAACAGAAAATGAGATTTAAAATAAGAAAGAAAGAAGATGTCAGTTCAAGATAACCATGTGTCGCTCAAGCAAGATCAGTAAAGGTAAAGTGTATGATTAAATGATATATGTTAATGAGAAAGAAAAGATATGTGATCGGCAGGGATAGGAATAATTGATTGTTTGATTTGACTAACTGCTTAAGTAGAACCAGCACAAAGAGACTCATAAGGGGAAGTGTATAGGACACGGAAAGCAACGTGATCAGCTAGTCACAGCTGGCCACTGTTATTACCTGTTAGACTTGCTATCCTTGTACTAAATAGTTCCTTGAGTGATGATGTTTGTGTTTTCCCTTTTAGAATTCGATGTTTGCGTTTTAATTAACGCGTGAAAGGATGGTCTATTAGCTGCTGAGGAGGTTGCAGGAGAATAAGTGGCATGTCACAGTTTTTTTATGTTTAGTAAGTTAAAGAGTGTTTTATGTTACAGTTGAACCTATGTTTGTTTAGCAAGCTTGAATGATTTCCTTTTATGTTATGAAGTACTTGTGACTTCTTGTGATTTTGTATGAACGACCTATGAATTTATCCTGAATGCATGTTGGTTATGATAAATAGTTGTGTGATGGTAAAGCGTCGCCTTAGGAGTTAGCGTTATTATATAAAACAAGGTTCCTCGGGGAGGCGATACGAGACTTGGTACATCGAGGGCTTCATGGACAAGCTACTGTAATAGCTAAAACACATGATCACCGCTCGATGACTACAAGTCAGGAGTAAGAGGGATAACCCAGAAAGCAAAGGCGATTCAATAAAGTGTGTAAATATAAGAAGTTTTCCTATTATAGGGAATAAGTTAGGTTTCTGGGACGAAACCTCTTTAAGGAGGGAAGACTTGTAACATCCCGAAATTTCCAAAATAATATTAATTGTATTACTTAATAATAGAGGGAAAGTTTACTCGGGTTATCGGGAAATAAATAAATAGAGTAGGAGTTGGTATGGGTCGGGCTAGTGTTGGGTAATGGATATGGGTTATGGACTTGGGTTATGAAAGAAGGAAGGAGAGTCCATGGGCTTAAGCCCATGATCCCTAAATATAAATACCATTAATCACCATTTAATTCCTCATTCTCACATATTCCATACACCACCAAGACACACACAACACCATCTTATAACCCGAACCAAGATCCGAAGGCGAAAACCCGAGCTTGTTGGTGCTGGAACGTCGTGACGGACCAAAACAACATCAAGGCTTAACCGGGTTCGTAGTTCGACTCGTTCATGGTACGTTTATAGTTAGAAATCGCTCGTATAGGTTCGGTTTGATTTGGGAAATCATAGATCTGTGTTAGTTTGTTATAAACGAACCTAAAACAACAAATATTACTGGAATTGATTAGCATTTGATAGGTTAATTGTTAACCTAAAAGAACCCGTAACCTATTTGCCTAAATCGCACCCCTTAAACATCGATGTTAGGCCGATTTGATGGTTGGGGTTTGTAGGCGCTGGTCAGAAGATTACGTGGATACCTAAATCGAGTTATTTGGTTAAGAAACTAAGATGATTAAGGACGAACAGTAGCTGCAGCCGACAACTTCGCCTGCAAGCTAAGTTCGCCTGATGAACTTCGCCTGCAAGCTAAGTTCGCCTGATGACAACTTCGCCTAAAAGCTAAGTTCGTCTGATGACAACTTCGCCTAAAAGCTAAGTTCGCCTGATGACAACTTCGCCTAAAAGCTATGTTCGCCTAAGGGTTAACTTCGCCTAAAGCTAAGTTCGCCTAAAGGTTAACTTTGCCTAAAGCTAAGTTTGCCTAAGGTTTAACTTCGCCTAAGGTTTAACTTCGCCTAAAGTCGAGTTTGATTAGAAAATAAATTATAAACGATAAGTAAAAGTAAGCTAATACTAGGCCACCAGATTAGATCAGGCGAGTATTGATACGTGTAACTTATACAGTCAGCCGAGCTCAGTTAAAGAAGGGATTTACAACTATCGGAGGAAGAGGCAGAGTTCAGGTGAGTTCTAGCCCCATTTATGTGTTATGTTTTCGGGGCTGTGTGCATACTCGACATGTTTGTTAATATGCTTACCCTAAGAGATAAGTGTATGCCTTATGTGAATGATGTGATATGTATGAATGATTGCTTGATGGTACGTGAACGATCTTCGGATATTGCACGTACTGTCAGGTTGTACCGCTAAGTATAAGGTAAGTATGATATGTATGCTTATGTGTATGAATGTGATAAAGTTAATAAAAGAAGGAAAGGATGGTTGTATGGTAACGAAGAGGGAATCGAACCCTACTAATATTCGAGAACTAGGGAACCGAACCCTACTAATATTCGAGGAAAGAGGGACCAGACCCTTATAATATCTGTGATGTTAGGGACCAGACCCTTATAATATCTGTGATGTTTGGGACCAGACCCTTATAATATCTGTGATGTTAGGGACCAGACCCTTATAATATCTGTGATGTTAGGGACCAGACCCTTAAAATATCTGTGAGGTTATAGGGCGAAAGGCTCTTTAAAATGTATGATTATATATGTATAGAAAGTATGAATGAAAGTATGAAAGTATGAATGAAAGTATGAATGAAAGAATATAAGTTTATGTGTATTGTATAGTGTATGATTAACTAGAACTCACTCAGCGTAGCTGACTTTTAGTATGCACGCAGGTGAGTAGGATGAGGCAGCTTGCTTGAGGAGACACGTGGCACTGAATAAGAGGCTGGCATCGGAAGACTCAAGACGTATAAGTTTAATGTTTCGTTTATTTTGTAAGAACTGTGTTTATGAGTAAATCAGACGCGAAAGTAGGGCTACCGGGTTCGGGGCCTTACATGACCGGACCCTAATAATATCCGAGTATGGAGGGTACCGGACCCTAATAATATCCGAGGTATGTAGGGGGAATGCTCTTCATAACGTAAGAATAGTCATGTATGTGTATGAAAGATTGATGGACAGGTTAAGTATGTAATGCGTACCTTCGGGCACGTATATGTGTATGTACGTAACCGACTTCAGGTTAGTTTCTAGCCCCATTCCTTGTTATGTTTTCGGGGTTGTGTGCATACTCGATGTGATTAGTTAATACATTTATCTTAAGTGATAAGTGTATGCCATATATGCATTAGGTGAAATATATGAATGCTTTCTTGTCGGTACATGAACGATCTTCGGATATTGCTTGTACTGCCAAGTAACGGGTGATGTTATATGTATGTTGTAAGATGACGAATGAATGATGTGTTAATGTGCGAAACTTGCGATTATGTATATAGAAAGTATGTTATGTAGGTATGGAACAAAGGGTACCGGACCCTAATAATATCCGAGGATGAAGGGTGAACGAACCCTAATAAAATCCGAGGATGAAGGGTGACCGGACCCTAATAATATCCTAGGATGAAGGGTGACCGGACCCTAATAATATCCGAGGTATGTAGGGCGAATGCTCTTCATAACGTAAGGATAGTCATGTATGTGTATGAAAGATTGATGGACAGGTTAAGTATGTAATGCGTACCTTCGGGCACGTATTTGTGTATGTAAAGTAAGTTATGTGATTAACTAGAACTCAATCAGCGTAGCTGACTTTTAGTATGCACGAGGTAAATAGGTTGAGGCAGCTCGAGTGATTGAGGACACATGGCATGGAATCGAAGATACTGGCATCTCGAAGAAATGTTGTGATGTTTTAAAGATTATGTTTTGTTTTAAATGACTATGAATGTTTTATAAGACAAGATTTGAAGGTTATGTAAATATTATGGTTGAAGTTTTATATTCCGCGTAAAGTTTTAATTAACTCTGATTTGTAGAACTGTGTTTATGAGTAAATCCAACACCAAATGTGAGGTACCGTTAACGGGGCCTTACAAGTTGGTATCAGAGCAAAGTTCGAGAGATTTAAGCATCCTACATGCTTAGACTCGAACAGAGAATGGGATTTAAGAAAGAAAAGAAAGAAGATGCCAGTTCAAGATAGCCATGTGTCATTCAAGCAAGCTCAGTATCTATAAAGTGTACAGTTAAATAATGAATGTTAATGGTAGCTTAATTGCTAAAGAAAGGATACGTGAATATTAGGGATAGGATTAATGGATTGTTTGATTGATTAACTGTTTAAGATAGAACCAGCACAAATAGACTCATAAGGGGAAGTGTATAGGACACGGAAAGTAACGTGATCAGCTAATCACAACTGGCCACTGTTATTACCTGTTAGCCTTACTATCCTTGTACTAAATAGTTCATTGAGTGATGACGTTTGTGTTTTCCTTTCCAGAATACGAGGACTGGATCTAGGGCAGTTGTTGGAGCAGGAGGCTGCACTGGACGTCGTGGCAGGCCTCGTCGTGTCCAACGACCTTTGGTAGAAACAGCTTCTAACAAGGGAGGTGAAGGAAGCGCAGCTGGACGAAACCCAAGCAACGATGAAGGGGTTCAGCTAGATCCCTTAATCCAAGCGGCTATTGTCCAAGAAGTAGCCACTGCTGTAAAGAACATGAATCCGGAGAGGTCTGCTGGAGACCGTGAAAGAACTGCTGAATGAGTGGGAGGAGGTGGTAGGAAGGATGAAGAAGGAGAGAGTGAGGCTTCGAGTGAGGTAAGGTCTGTGAAAGTTGATGATAGGAAGAGGGGCCGAGGCGGTTGCAACTATAAGTCCTTCAAGGGATGCGACCCCCCGAAGCTGACTGGTTTGGGAGACGCAATCGCTACCCTTCAATGGATAACCGCCATGGATAAAACTACTCGTATTAGCGAGTGTCGTCCCGATCAAGCTGTCAGTTACGCCCCGTTGAATAACGAACTTTGCCATTCTATCTTGAACTTGAGTCGTGTTGTAACGAAATAGTGTACCATCTTTACCCAAGTCAATTTGATCGGTCGCGCCAATCCCTTTCAACGCCTTGCAATATGGCTTCTCGATGTACTTTCTCAAAGTAGAGTTGGAATCGTGCTTTAATATTGAACCACATAGTTTGCAACGAGCCTTTTGATAACCTTCGTCATCCACAATCAAATCCCAATTCTTCCATATGTCTTGGTTGCGGTTATGGTTAACTACCGTAATAACCCTTGGGTCCTCCGTAACAGGAACGGGGGAAACAAAAACACTCTTCTTAGCCTTCTTGTTAGTTTTTTTATGGGTGCCATAATAATATTTAGTTGGATGGTCGGGTAACGGAACGGGTTTGCTAAAGGAGTAGTATTTTAGTTTGTTTTTGAGTTTGGTGGTGAAATTAGTGGTGGAAAACAAGTTATATATAGGTTTGGGCATCAAAAACCGGTTCCAACGGCTATATTACCGTTGGAACCGGTTCCAACAGATCTATTGTCTCTCAAAAACCGGTTCCAACGGCTATATTACCGTTGGAACCGGTTCCAACGGCTAATTGGTGGCTAAAAAACCGGTTCCAACGGCTATATTACCGTTGGAACCGGTTCCAACGGCTACTTTGACTTTTGTTTGACTCTTCAAAAAAAAACCCGCCGGAACCGGTTTTTCCGGGTACGAACCGAACCGGTTACAATTAAGAACCGGGTAGGAACCGGGTTGGAACTGATACTAACATACAAATATGAGAACCGGGTACGATTTTCGGGTACAAAAATACCCAAACCGGGTATTGTACCAACCGGGTTGGAACTGGAACCGGTTCCGGTTCGGTTCCACCAGTTAGGTTCCGGAACCGGTTTTTTGTGCACGTCTAGTTTGGTTGGACCTCTGAATGGATGTACAGAATGACCATTTTACCCCTCAAAATTATTTTGTTTTGAATGATATTATCTATTTGTTTAAACACGCTATAACGTTTGCTTTAATGATGATAGGATCTAGTACCAACAATATTAAAAGAATTTCACATCATAAATCCCATGAAACACAACAGTTAGGTACCAAAACTTTGGGTTTCCATAAACAACTATACAACCTTTTTTCTATAAAAAAAATGTACTAGTTTCTAGACCCGTAAGTTGCAACTGCCGTGTTAAACCGTAAAGTATAAAAGTAACTAGTTGTAGTAACATACAACTTTATTGTTGTTGTTGTAGTATCATTCAAACTGTACAGTACTCCAAATATACATATTGCAGCCAAGAAATCATTCTTTTTTTTATCATTTGCAATCATAGTAACAAACTAACAAAGTTGCAAGTGAATAGGCTTGCAGCATACAAATTGAATGTAATTAAAGAATTTAATGTGTTTTAACTCATGCAGCAACATCATCATGGCACTTTAATCGGGTCTCTCTCCTTATTGTTTTTGGGTTAAACGAGTCGAAAATAATATATCACACACAACGCCATTTTAGCTTGCAAACAGAGGAGTAACCGCATTGGTGAAGGGAAATGATCATACAGTCTTAAATAATATGTATCCTTGCCAGAAACCTTGCAATCGCAGGAGTAACCGCATTGGTGAACGAAACCCAAACCAGTAAAAAAGGTAACGGGGTAGATATGAAACAATATTGGGCAAAATGCGTTTTGCGTCAACCTAACTCTTATTCATATCAACTCTGACCTGTATTAAAAAAGCCATGTTAGACCCGTTAACCAATTTTAAGCGAAATGTGTTTATAGTCAATTCAACTATAACTCGTATCAACTCTGAGCTGTATAAAAGTAGTAACCTTAGACCCGTTAAACAATTTTGAGCAATTTGTGTTTACAGTTAATACAATGATTCACACTTCTACTCTAAAATCAGCATCACAATGAAGATCAATGATACACACCTTCTGCTCTAGAATCAGCACCGACACCACAATTCTTAACTGTTTTCTTGTATTTGTTTATAATTTGATTTGTATATTTTTTATATTTATAATTACTAAGTAATGATTAAAGTGGCCATTTTAGCATGCTAATTGTTGTGAGATGTGTACAGTTGTGATTTATCAAAGTTCTAATGTTGATTCAAGGTTTTAAAGTGTGCCCACTATAACCTTAATGCTATTGTAACAAATATCATATTAAGCTGAATAGACAAAAGTTTTAAGAATCCCTAATTCAACTAATGTGGCATCAACACAGTAATTCAACAAATGCAATATAAAAACACTCAAAGTTTAGGAGGTTGAAAACATGGAACCTGATAATATTCTCATCAAGATAGATGTAAAACACTTGACACTTTATCAAATGTTTAAAAGTTAAATTAGTCATTTCATTCAAGACATTTTATCAAATACCTTGAACATCATAAAAATTCATCCCAATAAACCCAGAAACCTTACCGTATCATCAAATGGTGAAAACATCAATTAGCCATTCAAACCAATTGTCAATATAAAAGCAAGATTCAACCAAATTAAAAGCATAAACCGAGCATCAATTAGCCGTTCTAACCATAAATCCTAGGCCTAGCCATACGAACCCTAGAGATTGTGAAACTGAAATCGAAGAGGGTGGGGAAACCATAAGAGCAGATATCGAGTAGGGAAACAAAAATCATACCTATTTGCGCTTTGAATCGGGTTGAAATCGAGTGAGGAATGGATGGTGATGTCGTGCATGGGCCAGAAGAGAAGAAGGAAACATTGATTTGGTCAGGGTATTATGGTCCTCTTTATCATTCAGCTCCATTTGTAATCTTACCGAATCAGATAGCCATTCAGACCCAAACACACACCCCCTTAGTTGTGCATTCTGAATCTTTGGCATCAACATTATCAACTAAAATGTTGTGTTTTAGTTGCCGGAAGCGGCCATTATGTTTGGTGTATTTCGAAAACTTTTGTAACCATCTACGGTTAACGAGTTACTCCAGCGCGCCACATCACGCAGATAAAAAAACTTGTTAGCATCTATGTATATATCTATACTATATATAATACATCAAACAAGGGTAAATTAAGACACCCATTTTTAAGTAATTTACAACACTTAAAGCATGAGGTACATGTGTTAGTAAGGGTAAACATGTCTTTTGAACACAATCCATTCAACGTACAAGTTTGGTCCCTCATCTTTAACCATATTATGTTTTTAATTAACTTGTAAACTAACTTCCCACCCATGAGTTTTAAACGACTATATCCTTTTCATATGTTAATATTTTTATAAACAAATTGCACCGTAAAAACGAGCATTTTATTCTCTTTAATTTGGATATGATATTGTTATAATTTTTGTTCGTTTTAAATAAATTAATATGTTATGTAGGGGTGTTCGGTGTCGGTTTTGATGTTTTTTAAGTTAAACTTGTGAGTCCAATCGTTAATACTGATTTTTTGTCATCCAAAACCAAACTCAACCATTGAAAGTTGAAACCGAATCGTTACTAACGGTCTGGTTCCAGTTTGGTTTCACAGTTTAAACTTTAATAATAAATTTAGTTTAAAATAATTAATAATTTAAATGTACCATCAATTTTAACTAAAAACCAACATAATATGATAATTGAGATGATCATAAATAAAAAAATGACAATTTTAACCACATAAATGGTAAATATTAATGAAAGATCTAAGACGTGAAATAACAACAACAAATATTACAAAAGGAATCATATTGCAATTAGGTTAATTTACAGTCTTTTCTGGTTTCATATGGCCGGTTGCCGATATAAACCGCGAAACAAACCGTTCACTACGTTTTTAAAATTTTGAAACCGACCAACAAACCGAAAGTAAAAAAAGAAAAGGAAAAAAGAAACCAATGACCGGTTTAAACGATTTTAAGGTTTTAACCGAACCATAAACACTTATATTTGTACGTGATTAACATGTTCAAACACCCGATGCATCGCGCGGGGACCCGTCTAGTATATATTAAAGCAATAGGCTTTAACTCAACTTCCCATCTTCCTATTGGTTGTTTCCTAAACTTTCCATATATATCTACCACCTCTCTAATTTTCATTTGAATAAAATAAATCAAAATTAAATTAAAATAAGATACAATCAATTCTTTTTAATGATTCTCTTTAACTTTAATTTAATATTTAATTTAATAATGATTAACCAATTAATTAATTATGATTTTTATTATTTATGCTATTTTTTATTATGTATCTAACTAATATAACTTAATTAACCTAGAAACTCAAATCAATTTTCCTCTTTCACGCCTCCATTCTCATTGATGGTTCTATCATGTTCCACCTATCACTTTCTTCAATTCATTTATCTGTCAAATTCACGGTCCACCATCGATGAAGGTGCTCACTTCCTTCCAAGTTTAACTTATTTGAGATAATTAATTGATATTTCATCCATTGGATTCAATATAAAACAACCTTATATACATAGATTACGGATTTAACTATACTATAATTGTGTGTAATTTGATATTTATGAAATATCAATTTCTGTAAATTAGGGATAAATTTTCTATTTGATTAAGGAATTCTTTAATTACGGAATTTCTATATTTTAATAAATTATGATATATCATTTGATCATTTGATTAAGGTTTTGATTAAGCATTCTTAAGGGTTACTATAAATACGGATTTTAACCGATTGACTAATTCAAAATTAGTCCATCAAAGATTTTAATATATAAGGCTGATTCTAATTGAAATATATGTTAATTTATAATTATTATTACTACTTACCATATGTTATATCAATGACTCAATTTTTAAATTGCTGTTTATTATAATAAAATTGTGTTATTGTTAATACATAAAAAAAGAAATTACTTAGTTATTTTTACACAGCTTATATCAGTTACTTAATTATTCAAATGCTTATTAATTATATTATGATGACTATTTTTATAAATTTCAACCATATGATTCACAATTTAAATATATCATAATTGATTATAATTTTAGATATTAGATATACGGTAATTGATAATCATTCAAGATATACGGTAATTATTTAATTGATTGAATTGATGATTAATTATATTCATGTAAATAAAAAAAGTAGTAATTTATTTTTTCATATTAAAAAGTTAATTCCGTATGTTTAAATATAGACTAGAATTAAAGATTTGAATTGAATTATTTTGTATTTAACAACATTACATTTTAGTAATTCAAATTTTGAAAATCCCTTAGTCCTCATTCCCTAATTTTCGTCCATGATTTAATGTAATTGAAGTTCCCTAATTTTATGTTTTTAATTAATTCCGTATATACATTCCTTCTTTATTCATTCCTCCCAAAATTCAATCCTTTACTATGAACTATATATAAATACTTCACTTTCACACAAGAATTCTTACACTATCACACCAAATTGAGCTAAAACGATTTTCTTGTTTTCTAAGGTTTATATTTTTGTTGTTTATATTATTCAATTTTTTTTTGTTTTTTTGTTAAAAGTGTTATTTTTCATAAATTAATGTTTTTTTTCCACCACCAGGAAGATGGAGCCAACAAACATCACTATGTTGAAACAATTGGATGTTCTTAACAGTGACTGTATCCTCAAGGTGCGTATTCTCAAACTTTGACATCTGAAGGAAAAGTCAAAGCACGGAGAAGATTGATCCATCAAAATGATTGTTCAAGATGAAATGGTAGTTAGCCCAAACAATAATCAATACATGTATATAAATTCCTAAAAAGTTAGCCCGGAGATATTTATGTGTATAATTAGCCCAAACAATAATATAAGTCCGTGTATAATTTTTAGGGATTTATACAATCGAAATGACTGCATATTGCCCGGAGAGGTTGATTTTTTTTAATACAGGTATTCAAATTTCGTCAACATTTCAACCAAAAAAAATCAAAATTTGGTCACTGTTTAATTAAATGTATACAAGTATGTTTTGTGATATTAAATTTCCCTTACATATTGTTATGAATATAATGATTTATATCGTCACTAAATCTAAATCTAACTCGAATTGCATTTTGGCATGCCTTGGAATATTGTAAGGTTAATTTATCTAACGATGTATATTGAAATAAGATTTGTATTGTTTTCATTAGTGCTATTTTTATCATTCATAAGTATATATATATATATATATATATATATATATATATGTATGTGTGTGTGTGTGTATGTTTTATTATCATAATTACATTTAGTTATGTTTATTTTGTGTCACAATTTTATAACCATAGTTCTCAAAGTTTTATGCCATTTTAATATTTTATAAACTTTAAAACTTTAAAGTGTAACTCAAATGTATATTTTGTAAATCAATGGTCAAACATTTCATAATGTAACATTAATACGATTGAAACTTATTATTTTTAAAAGGATTTTCAATTTTAAATTTTAAACTTTTGAATTTTATTGGTCAAACATTCCATAATGTTTAAATATACCATAATTAAAAATGCATTACTAAAAAGATATCCAATTTTAAAATTTAAAATATACAATAACTTAAATATTTTTACAATCTTGTTTAACAATCCATAATTAACCTATTAATGTAATTATGATATTAATTATTCTAGTTATTATTAAAATTTAAAAACATATTAAATCATCTCATTTACATTATATAAATATTAAGATTGAAAACCTTAACAATTATAATCTCTCTCTCTCTCTCTGTTTCAGATTACTATCTCTATCATCGCCAATTCCGGTAAGGGGGATTAATTATTTTCCGGTAAGGTTTAATTTGATACTCTAATAGTCGATTCTCATATTATTCATTATTTCATTAGCAATTTTTTTTCTTTACCCTTTTTGTTTATAATGAATTTAATTATTATATAATTTTTTTTATAATCTCTTTAGGTTCCATATCAAAATAAAAAATTCAATGGAGATGTTGAACTATTATGGTTTTCCGGTAAGTTATTATGAAAAATACTTTAACACCAGATGGATTATTAGCATCTTGAGTTGAAGCCATAACAAGTTCAAGTCAATATTAGAGTGTATACAAGTTATGGCTCTATGAATCGTTAAACAAGTCATATAAGCCAATTGATGTTTCCAAGTGTTTAGCTATTAGCTATTAAAAAAATCAATTTCTCCCTTTTTATATTAATCATTGACAACAATGAAATGCTACAAATTAAAGTATAAACCTTGTATAAAAGGAAGTATTTAGGGAGTTGTAAATATTTAATTTATGATACTTTTGTTAAATAAATAGTTAGATTGTATAGATTTTTGTTCGTGTTTATTTTAAACTATACTTCAATAAGTTCTTCATATATCTTGTCAAAGTGAAAGGTACTTAAATTATCAAAAAAAACATGAGGCTCATAGTTGGATGCCAATCCTTACATGTTGAAGAGATAAAACAATTTGTGAATTAATTATTGGATATAGGTGAAGGGAATGTTGGGGGCGGGGGTCCAAATGACGACAAATGAATGTATAAATTCTTGATTATATTTTAATTAACGATTCATTATATTCATTATATGATTTAATAGACTTTGTGTATCCTTCGATTTTAGACAAGTTCAATGAACTTACTTTCAAGAACGGGCGATATTGTTGGTTAAAATTATTTGTTTTTATAACTAGACGAATAATATAATATTCAAATATATAATCAAATTTCTTTAGGTGAAGAATTTCCTATTTTCCACCCGTGTACTACACGGGTTAGTAACCTAGTCAATTTAATAAAGTAAACTTTACTAGGTGACTTCTAATTGGATCATTGTCACTACTTGCTCTTCTAATTGTTATTAGATTGCACCTAATTGTCTTCTGTTTAGCTGATTACTAATATAACTGGTTTATCGCATTCTTTCTAAAAATAAAGAAAAATCTTGATGGGTTTGCTCATTGTAGTCTTTAAAACTAGTGCTGCAGATACTAAATCAAGAAATTGTTAAGATCGCAGGCTGATATGGTACCTTCTACCATGAACCGACCCCGACTTGGTTTTAAATTGCAGCCTGGTCGAACTTGTGGGAATAGCCCACTTTTCCATTATGCATGTTTCTCTTGTTTCCCGCATTTGTTTCTATTTAAGTTTTTAATTTGGCATTGACAAAATTAAGAAGAAAATTGAATTAAACTTGTCTCGTTCTCTCTATAGATTCTAACCTGTTAAAAGGTCTCTATCAATGGGGAGATTAGCCTTATCGAATTGGCTTACGGTCATATAGGCCTTAAGGCCACTAAATAGCATTAATAGGTTTGAATTGTTTGTGTAATCTTCTCCCTCATTATTCACGTAATTTTTTTAAGTGCTAAAAGGATCGACTTATCAATTAGCAAGCTGTATATAGCATAGGAATGAGATTTTTTTCCCGAATACCCGTACACGTACCTGTATTGGTACATGTACCCATACGTGTCTATTGGGTACGGGTACCCAAATAAACTGATTTTAGGTATGGGTACAAGTACATGTATTACGGGTACTGTTACACGCTTAGAATACGTAGGGGCTTTTATTAGGTTTCTAACACTCATGACTTTACTTTCTAGCGGGATTTTCAAAACCTAATATATATCAGTTGAATCAGTTCCTTCTATATCTATACCGTATATTCATATGCTGTGTATTCATATGTTTATATTTCATGTATGTGTAATTGCGTATATCATTAAATAACATGTATTAACTTTTTCTCTTATTTTTCTATAGAATTTGAGGAAGGAATAAATAAATAAAAGGATAAGGGAAATATGACTAAAGAATATTAAATGAAACTTAACTTTCTTTGCATAAGTTAATTTTGTTTTAAACATTTTGACAGAAAACTTTTGAGAGACTTTGTATATGTTTTGGAATTCATTACTTGAATAGGAATGATTTTATATTATGGTTTATTTGATTTTTAGTTTTAGTATTATGTTTTGGTTGTGTTATTATAGTTTTGGTTGTGGTATTATAAATAATGGTATGACGGTACTGTACGGTACATATACCAAGTTTGAGATTTTTTTCAAGAAAGAACAAAGTGGTACCAAATCGAGTACCGTACCCGAAAGTACCCGTACCCACATCATAAAATTGGGTACAGATACGTGTACCCAGATTTACTGATGTTAGGTATGGGTACTTTCGGGTACAGGTACGGTTACATGTACGATATCGATCTCATTCGTAATATAGCAAAACATATTCCAATAAAAGTGTTTTTGATATAAAATTCCAAATTTAGCCTTTTGAGTTCTTAATTAGAAACAACGAATATCCTTTATAGAGATAAATAAAAAGTCCGACGACCCGTCTTTCCAAGTAAACTTCACAATAGCCCTAATATAAAGATACGCTCTAATCATAATTCATTAGGTTAAATTGATCCAAATCCAAAATATGGCTTCATCACTACGCCTCATTACTTTCAACCTCCTCACAAGATCATTCCGTCCAACAGTTGTCTCTACATCTCGTTTTCTTAGCACTATTGCCGCTTCAAAAGATGGTAACTTTCTTCTTATTTACTTTACTTGTCTGTTAACTAACTTTTTCCCACGGGCCTTCTTGCTTAATGCCCAATGAGTTTACCCGCTTGTTGGGTTTTGAGTCACAGATCGCCAAATAACTCGGAAAACGCTTTTGAAAAAAAAAACAATCTTGATGCATGGAAGAATTCCTATATCATCGAAAGTTAAAGCATACCCGTTTTCTTATAGTTTATCACATGATCTAACGAATCTTGGTCAATTTTAGAATTTGGATTTTCGGGATGGAGAAAGATAGATTTCCATATACATGGGCTGGACAGTAATGAACACCAGCATGTAGTATTGGAAGGTCCACACAAAGCTTGCCCAACCAAGGCAAAACACGGTATCTCCTCCGGCAAACAAAGACGAGTAGTGATATCAAGGAAGAGATGAAAGATGGTATGGTAACTCTTTCCAGTAAAAATGAATTAATGGATAACATCAACGCTAGAATCCTCGCTAGTTTCAATGACATATCCACTAAGCAAATTTGCTTTTACTATGGTAGGTGCTTTCTAACCTCTATCCAGACGCTCGAAATTATTTTTCAAAACGCTCGTATGCTCTCTATCTAGATGGTCATTCTTACTATGGACAGTTAAAATATGAATTTTTTTTTGTCAAAATGGTCGTTTGAACCTTATCAAGAGATGACTAGATGGCCATTTAAAATGGTGTGGAATTTGCTATAGTCGACTACATATTTATACATTTTGATATGTACTTTGTTTCTTCCTCATATATGTTCTTTAATCAATCGATTTTAAAGAAAGGAATTTTAGCTTAACCTTTCCCATCCAACAAACAACCCTCTCACCACCTAGGACCGCCTCACCCATATCCTCACCTTTTAGCTCAACCTTCACCTCCCCTATAAGGGGTACAACCTACTGGTCATCCACCTTCACTTCCTCACCATCTGCTTTACACATAATCTCCCCTAGCACTACCCAAACCTTAGCCGAACCCTCAAGCCTACCCCTAGCCTTAACAACATCCTTAGTCACCCATACCATAACCATGCCTACCCAAACCACATCCCAATCCACCTTTTCAATTACACCTCCCACAAAAACGAAATCCCTAGTCATTTCAGCCATTCCATTGTCAAGTGGCACATTTAGGAAGTCTCCTATGTACACATATCCTATAATTGATAGGATTCAAACACTGGAAGCATCAAACGAGAAGAGGGCCAAATGAGAACTTTTTTTGATTGATTTTGTGAAAGAACAGAAGAAGACGAGCGATCAAGTTGAAAGGGAAAAGGATGTGTTGACTTCTAGGATTGTACAATTGGGGCATGATAGGGAGATTGATATAGCCATGATTGAAAGTCACCGATTCGGATTGAGACTCTCCAGAATCGGGTAGACAATCAACAAAATCAAATGACTAATCAATCTCCGTTGAATGCTGAACGTCATGATGAGGTGATTCGACTTGAGTCAAGGGTTTCCTACCTTGAATCTTATTTACCTTCCTCCTCCATCGTTGCATAAAATCTAAGGAGGGGGTTAGAATCAGGTGTTGATATAACGTTGACTGAGTATGACGGTCTTGAATCAAGAGTACGTTTGATGGAAGGTGCTTCCAACTCCTCATGGAGTGTGGGAACATTGATTAGTGAGAATGCTTAGTTGTGGGCATAAATTGATAAGCTGAAAGCCCAGATTGAGCAACATGAACGTTTAACTCACGCTTAAGTAGTTGTCAATGAAGCTCTTGTGAATCGCTACCATGCGGCCGGTGAGGTCATGAAGTTGATTGATTAAGACGTTGAAGATCTGAAGAACCGACTGAAGACAGTTTTCAGTAGTTGGATAGACTCTGATAATGATGAGGAGGAGGAGAAAGGGAAAAAGAGACAATCCACTTTAAACTAGCTTGTTCCTAATGCTCGTACTGGTGAGGTGGAGCAAGTAGTGGTGGTGTTAGAGTTGGTGGTGATGGGGCTAGTGGAAGTGGTGTTGGTGTTGTTGGTGATGAGACAACTGTGGTGGTTGGCATAGTTGTGAGTGGTACTATTGCTAGTACCAGTCCTATTGGTACTATTTCTATTGTTTCTGTTGTGAGTGCTGAAGCCGTTCTAGTGGTTACTCTGGCTGTTAGAGAAACAACCACGGGGGAACGAAGAGGAAGAGGAGGGTGAAGAAGAAAAGGAGGAAGACGAAACTGATGACGAAGAAGATGATCCTCATTATAGATTTGATGAGCCGCGTGATGGTGATGGCGGCAATGGGGGTGGAAATGGTGATTGTGATGTTGGTGGTGGCAATGGGGCAAGAGATCAGCTCGCTTCACAATCGGAGATGCCAATATTGGATCCCCAATCTACGGATCCAACATGGACAGTATTGGACCAATATGAGTTCTCTCTTTTTAACGTTGATACTTGTGCAGGTACCCAGTCTCTAGCTCAAGAAGATATGGAAGATGATGATAGAATAAACTATTCACCGAACCCGGACACTCCGGTTCATGTTGATGAAGAAGCGATCCAAGTGCCAGTGACCGTGGTTGCTCTTCCTGCAAATGTTGTTTCTGAATCGTCTCAAGCTCCAAGACGAAGAAAGAACGAAGATACTACTACATCAGCAATCGTGCCAGCACTCGAGACCGACTCTTTCGCACCTTGATGACTCTCCAATTGTTTGTTGTTAATGGCACGCCAGCGGCCAGACTTGGGCAATCAGACGTGCCAATGGAGACATGCTACATGCATTACACTGATATGCATACTTTTTCTGAACTTGACATGAATTACTTCAAACGAATTGTGGGTCATTATACTACAGAGAAAGAACTTAAGGGATTGTTAAACCGTTTTCTAAGCAAAGAATGGAAGAATGACTACCCTAACTTCAAACTCAACAAGGGTAAGTCATATCGGCATATAACAAAAGTCAATCCAGACACCGGGAAGAAGAGGAATGCATGGAGATACAAGACACACAAAGACAGGCGAGCTTGGTGAGCCATTCTTGACCTATCTATTCCATGACTTTATCTTTTGACAGTTTGACAACAGCCGGGGGAAGCAATAGTTCACTGCAATGACATGCACTACCTCCGTTTCTTTGTTGAGCGTGAGATGGCCGCCCTTAGAAAAGAAGAACTTTTGAAGTTGTATAACTCTCCATCAGGCACATTTGAAGATGTTCGAATGGATAACACAAATAAGATAGTTGAGAAGTTTGACAAGTTCGTTCATTATCTTGTTGACATTTAAGTATTCAACTGTGAATCTGGCTTCAAATACGAGACCAACTGAAGAAGGAAGCTAAGGAAATAACACCAAAAGAATAAAGGGAGCTAGAGCCTAGTTTTGTTAATTAGTCTTGTGTATTATTTCCGTTGTTATCATGATGCATTAATTTAGCTTTCGTTTGTTGTAATAACGTTTAGGCCCGAGGCCATGTAGGCAAAGCCCATTTGAGGCCCAAGTTATAAAGAATGGTGCATGAGAACATACACTATAAATAGCATATGATTCTCATACAAAATCAACATTTTGTATAATTTCCATCCACTCACCTACTCTCTTTCTACTCTCTCTTTTCATTTCGGGTAATAACCAAACACACAAGATCCGAGATCTTGGTTAACCTACTAGTGATTTCCTCTTGTTAGTAGGTTAGATTTATCCAAGAACTTTGTTGTTTGATCTGTTCTAAGGACCTACATTTCTAAAAATAAAGAAAAATCTTGATGGGTTTGCTCAATGTAGTCTTTAAAACTTGTGTGGCACATGCTAAATAAAGAAATTGTTAAGATGGCAGACTGATATGGTACCATCCACTTTGAACGACCCCTACTCGGGTTTAAATTGCAGCCTGGTCGAAGTTGTGGGAATAATGCACTTTTCCATTATGCATGTTTCCCTTATTTCCTGCATGTTTTCATTATTATAACTCTTGCATCTGTTCCTATTTAAGTTTGTAATTTGGCATTGAAAAAGTAAGAATAAAATTGAATTAAACATGTCTCGTTCTCTTTATTTTTTGGAGTCTAACCTGTTACAGGGTCTCTATTAATGGGGAGATTAGCCATATCGAATCGGCTTACTATCATATAGGCCTCAAGACCACAAAATAGCATTAATGGGCTTGAAATGCTTGTGTAATCTTCTCCCTCATCATTCACGTAATTGTTTTAAGTGTAAAATTGACCGGCTTAACAATTAACAAGTTGTATATAGCATAGGGATGAGATATATTTTTCCTGAATGCCCGTACCCGTACAATACCCGTAACTATACACATACGTGTCTATTGGGTGCGGATACAAGTACCCAAATTTACTAATTTTAGTTACATGTACGGTACAAGTACGGGTATTACGGGTACCGGTACCTGCTTAGAATATGTAAGGGATTTTATTAGGTTTCTAACAATCATGACTTTACTTTCTAGAGGGATTTCAAAACCTAATATATATTAGTTGAATTGGTTCCTTCTCGATCTTATATGTATATACATATATATTGTGCATTCATATATTATTATTTTATGTATGTGCAATTGTGTATATCATTAAAGGGCATGTATTAAATTTATCTATTGTTTTTTTATAGAAATTGAGGAAACAATAAATAAAGAAAAGGAAAAGGGAAACATAACTAGAGAAGGTTAAACGGAATTTAACTTTTTTTGCATAAGTTAATTTTGTTTTAAACATTTTGATAAAAAAAATTGGGAGACTTTGTATGTTTTGGAATTCAATAGTTGATTATGAATGGATTTTATAATATGGTTTATTTCATTTTTAGTCTTACTATTGTGTTTTGGTTGTTTTATTACGGTTTTGGAATTCAATACTCGGTCATTTTTAGTCTTAGTATGATGCTTTGCCTACACGGACAACAGCAACCACAAGTGTTACGAAGGAAACCGGCAGTAACGCAACAAGAGGATGCAAGAAACCAAGGACAAAAGTTGGAAGGACATGTAAGGAGGGAGAGGAAAGTCCTCTAGAACGGAAAGGATATAATGGTATTGCACATATGAAGGTCAAGTCATGACCGAAAAGGAAGTCAGTTAAGATAATTGGTTTTGATATGTCAGACAGCCTGATATACAGCAGCGTACAACAACAGATTCATAGGACAAGGTGAGACTTGATTAGTCAAGGAAAGGAAGATGTATCATCATGGACTCATGATCAAGCTACCTTAGACATCTACAACTCATGAACCCTATGTGTTGATGCATAGCTGAGAATGAAAGAAGGTTTAAGTGGTAACTTAAGGAGTTCTTTGACAAGTTATGCAATGGAAGTGCTCAAGAATCGAAAGAATTGTTCTATCTTGAGGAATAGACATAGGGATTTCAAGAAGTAATCGTTAAGGAGAAACTAGAAAGGTTTCCTTCTTGAAAGTAATATGTTTTGAACGTATCGCAAATCAGTATATTTGCTTCAAGTTATAATTAGACAGAGGAGTCATTCAATGCTTAGTGTGGTGACGGTAAGTGGAATATTTCTGTTTGAAAGACAATAAATAAAAGCATGCTTAAGGAAATGATGAGGACTTTCTAAGTCTAGATAAGGAAGCGTAACATCTAGGACTCCAGAGACAAGCTACTGTGGACGGCTACAACTAATTAACATCACTCGATGATTGTAAGACAAAGGTTAAACTAGTAAGCTAGGAAGCTAAAGAACGGATGTGAATACAAGAAGTATTCCTTTAACAAGGACTAAGCAGGTTTCGAGGACGAAACCTCTTATAAGGTGGGTAGACTTGTAACATCCCGAAATTTCTAAGAATATATTATTTAATTATGGTGGAAAAGTTTCTTGAGTTAATAGAAAAATAATAAAATAATAAAAGATGGAAGGATAAGTATGTTAATTAGATATAAGTAATTATGGATCAAAAAAGGAAAGATGGGCCTAAGGTCCATGGGCTTCAGGGAGTATAAATACCCCTTACACCCTAATCCTTTCCATTTTCAAACATCTCTACACCATAACCTACAAAATAAAAAAAAACACTTCTCCAATTCCCGTTTTTGAGAAAACCATCCACAAAGACACGACGATTCCTGGAGATCTAACAGTCGGATCGGTCTCAAATTTTAACTGAGTGTTCATGGTATATAAATGAATATTTCCACCAATCAGATAATCGATCCGAGGCCGGGAAGTCCAATTTGTATTATCAAAACCGTAGCAGCTCAAAAACGAAGATTCCGGCCACTGTTCAGCTTTTCCGGCGACTGTAGTTGCGGTTTCTAGCGAAGGCGAGCTGATGGGTTTGTAGATCGGGGCGAGACGGTTCCGTGGCAACTTGAATCACTCAAATACGAGTTCGTTTGATATGGTATTGGTCTATTTGAGTGATTCAAACATAAACATCAAAGGTACGTTTTTTTAAAAATGTTTACTTTTCGTGTACGGATTTACATGAAAATTGGTAGGATGGTATACGGGTATGAATGAACCATAAAGTTATAAACTTGATGTTTAAAATGGACTTAACGAACTCATGGATATATATGGTTCATAAATAAAACCCTAGATCTAGGTTAAAAGCGATAAAGGTCGAAGCTTTATGATTAGCCGAACTAGATCTTGGGCTAGATGGGTTGGGAGACTGTTTCGGGCTAGTATGGAACCATAATAGGAGTTTCCATATTAAAATACCTTTAGATAAAGAGAATAAAATAATTGAACATAGCAGCTCACTCGATTACAATGAAAGGTTTGAATACATGCATACATTCGATTACAATAACATGTTAGAATACATTGTATAACTCGAATACATTAAACATGTTAGCACACATTGAAAGGACTCGAATACAATGAGCATGTTAGAATACATTGTCTAACTCGAATACAACGAACATGTTAGAATACATAGGTATAACTCGAATACAATATGCATACTCGCATACAATGGATAATTCGATACAATATGGACTCACATACAATGGGTAAGCCCATTCGAATACATTGGTGTTGTAACATGAATTGTATTCTAAGCATATGGTCATTCGAATACATTGATGTTTTGATGTCAATGGTATTCTAACACTTGACCATCCAAATACAATGTCATATAAGACCATTAGAATAGACCAGACTTAGTCATTTCTAGTAAAATATGAATAAGGTGATTAGGGCAAGTATTGATACATATAATTAATGTACAGTTAGACGAGTTCAGTCAAAGAAAGGAATAACCGTGAATGGAGAACGTAACAGGATCCAGGTGAGTTTCTAGCCCCATTTCCTTGTTATGTTTTCGGGGCTGTGTGCATACTCAACGTGATTGTTAATACACTTACCTTAAGTGGTAAGTGTAGCCTTAATGATGAATGTGATAGTTATGTTTATATTATGAATGAATGCTTGACAGTATGTGAACGATCTTCGGATATTGCACGTATTATTAAGAAAGGTATAGTGTAGTAAGTATGATATGAGTATGTGAAAGAATGTATGTATGAATATTGCATGTATGATATTATAAAAGGTATCTAGGAATGTGATAATGATAATGATAATGAAAGGTAATGTATGGTTAAAGGGTTGCAGACCCTAATAATATATGCGAAGGTTAAAGGGTTGTAGACTCTTCTAAACTTTGCGAAGGTTAAAGGGTTGCAGACCCTAATAATATCTGCGAAGGTTAAAGGGTTGCAGACTCTTCTAAACTCCGCGAAGGTTTAAGGGTTGCAGACCCTAATAATATATGCGAAGGTTATGGGGGCTAAATGCTCTTTAAAACGAATGGTTAGCATGTATGAAATGTACAGGCTAAGAGAATGAAAGTATGAAATAGAGTAAGTATTTATGTATGAATGAAAGAAAGATAACAGGCTAAGTATGTAATATGTGTCTCCGGATACGTATGTATGTAAGTATGTGAATGTATTGTATGTTTCCTGATTAACTAGAACTCACTCAACGCAGCTGACTTTTAGTATGCACGCAGGTTAACAGATTGAGACAACTGGTTTGTGCAGGACACATGGCAAGATTGAAGAACCTGGCATCTGAAGATTTTTCATGATGTTTTGATACTATGTTTTGTTTTATGTTTTAAAAAGGGCGAGTTATGAATGTTTGTAATGATGATTGAACGTTATTAATATTCCGCGAAAGTTTTAATTCACTTTGATAATTTGAACTGTGTTAATTAGTAAATCCAACGCCCAATGTAGGGCACCGACGACGGGGCCTTACACAGACCTTCTGGCATTTACCCACTTTTTGGGTTTCGAGTCAGATCGTCAAATAACTTGGAAAACGCTTTTGAAAAATAGAAACAATCCTGATGCACGGAAGCATGCCTATATCATCGAAAGTTAAAGCATACCTTTTTTCTTATATTTTCACACATGATCTAACGAATCTTGGTCGATTTCAGAATCAGGGATGTTACCTATAATTTCTAAAATCATACTCAACACTGATGTTTTGGGATGGAGAAAGTTCCTTACATTTCCATATGCATGGATTGGACAGTAATGAACACCAGCATGTATTCCTGGAAGCTCCACACAAAGCCTTACCCAACCAAGGCAAAACACAATATCTCCTCCGACCAACATAGACGATTAGTGATATCAAGGAAGAGATGAAAGATGCAATGGTAACTCTTCCCAACAAAGATGAATTAGGCTATCATCGGCGCTAGAATCCTCGCTAGTTTCAATGAGATTTCCATAAAGCACAGTTGGTTTTACTATGGTAGGTGCTTCTAACCTCTATCTGGACGGCGGAAATATTTTTTCAAAACGCTCATTTGCTCTCTGTCTGAATGACCGTTCTTACCATAGACAGTTAAAATATGAAGAAAAAAAATTTCAAAACGTTCGTCCGAACCTTATCTAGGTGACTATATGGCCATTAAAATGGTGTGGGATTTGCTATAGTCGATCGCATATTTATATATAATGATATGTACTTTGTTTCTTCCTCATATATGTTTTTGATCAATCGATTTTAGAAAAGGAATTTTTCCCTATAATAGCACAACAGTCGTCGATTAATTCGTTCTCAATGCATAAAACTAAGAATGCTAACGGCCTACACATACACATGGATATGCCTTGAAATGAAAAAAATCTCTTTAACGACCCATGGCCTACGTGTGCCATTAAAAACGGATGTTGTGGAGAGAGAGAGAGAGAGAGTGTGCATAAAGATGTTTTTCAATTACGAAACTTTATTCATAGAAGGAAAAACCAAGGAGCGTCTTTATATCGCAGCCATACATTTACCAGAGGATATCCGAAAAAAGCATAAGATAATCTAACCTCCATTTTGGACAATTTACAATGGAGATGTAGATGTATTTATTGAAAAACATGTAGCAACAAATAATTTATGTTTATTAAGCTAGAGTCAGAGAGATTAAATGAAATCTTTACAGGCCATGTATTTGATAAAATGTTGAAAAAGGTGTACTGACTAAATGTGTAGTTAAAAGAGGATGTTTTGGGTCAATCCAAAAAAATGACAATCTTAATTACTTGAATATTTGTATTAGAAGCTAACAAAAAGAAACCACGTCAGTTACCAACAACCCGTTAATATAAAACAAAATAACTATCATAATTACAAACTAAAGAAAGTAAAAAACTGAAGTACAACACAGACATCAGAAACCTTAAAAAAAAGAAAGAAAAAAAGAAAAAACAAATAAGGTTCACCAAAAATTCAACTTCATATAGTTGAAAACAAAAACCCATTGAAAACCAACCAATAATAAATTGAATTTTGTTGTCTATTTTTGCATATTCACCTTTGTATGATGTCGGTAACAATATCATGGTCTTCACACTTATACAAGGGAATTTTGTTTTTTAAATAGGAAAAAGTGATTAGCTAAAAGGGTTTCTAGAAATGAGAAAAAGACATGAAGGTTTCTAGGTATAATGACATATTATGTCATATCGTATCCAGTGATGTGGACTTTATCCTGTGTTCCGTCATTTCAAATGGCGGATCCTACCATCCTCTAGTCCCCCACTTGTTTAGCTATTCATCTTTTTGTTTAAGTATCTGGTAAACAAAAGGGTTCTAAAAATGGTCTAGGATTTGTTGAAGTTCCTCCACTGTTTCATGATGACTATTCCCAATTCCATTTGCGGGAAAAGAAGAAGTTGTTAATGAACCAGTCATTCATGAGGAGAAACCTAAATTATGTGAAATAGAGAAAGTGACTGCTCAAACATCAACTCAAGGACCACTTATTCAAAGCAACAAAGTCTTTGTTGAGGATGTTATCATTGAGAATGTCGTTGAACCTGAAATAGTACACAAAGACCATAAAATTCCACGTTCAAATCACATCTTTTGTGAACCTCAAGAATTTGAGGAGGCTATGTACGGTTCAAGTACATCCAAAGTGAAAAAGACAAAATCTACTAAGGGTAAAACTAAGAAATCAGAAAAATTAAAAATTTCTTATATGGATTTGATGCGTTTCATTAATCCTACTCCTGCTAATGTAAACACTGGCCTAGTGTTTAAATTAAAAGGTCTTAGCTAAATTTTCACTAAGAAAGACAACATTCCGCTTAATCTCATCAAACCTGAGTTGATTGAAAGCATCTTTCAAAATGAAACTTCAAAATTGCAGAACCTTAAGCAAGCGTTTGCTAAATCTAAGTTATCAAACTCAACTGGAACTGACACCTTACAGAGTTTCTTTGACTGTGCAAACATAGATTTTTATATGAAAAAGAAATCTGCTACGTTTGATAATTTAGATAGAGCACATGATTCGGGAGTTTCTTATCAAACAAAAGTTCCACACGCTCCTGTTAAACCACTACATCCGTTTGTAGATATGTGAACATGTTTTTTGTGTGGTGAACAAGGACATGTTATAAGGAATTGTGGATTGCGTAAAACTAAGAATGTCCAATCTGTTAACAAGGAACAACCACAAAAAGTTCCTGTTGTTAAGGAAATTCTAAGGAGACAACTGTCTCAGGATGATGAGACTCGCATTTTGTTTGACAATGTTAATCCACGCAAGGTGGTTCACGCTGTTGAAAGCAAAGCTAAGTTAAAAGAAAAATTGTTCATTCTCACACAACCGATTTACAAGAATGAGAACACAAACGTGGTTCAAGCTGCGTATTTGAGATGAAAGTCTAAGCGACTAGTGAGATATTCACAAACAGCAAAACCACATTTGGATTTCGATAAAGTTAAATATTCTGTTGAAACAAAATAGGTGCCCAAGACTGAGGCCTGGGCTGCCTTATCTAAGACTATATAAGGTGAAAACTGGATCATGGATAGTGGATGCTCTCGTCACATTACCGACAATATTGACCTACTAACCAATGTCAAGAATATTCAAGGGGGTTATGTAGCGTTCGCAGGAAATTCTGGGGGAATTATTACTAAGGAGGGAGATGTATCAAACGGTAGTATCACGTTCGAGAAAGTTAATTATTGTGACGAGGTGGATCACAATTTGTTGAGGGTATCTCAAATTTGTGAAAAGAAATATACCACCGTGTTCACTAACAAGGAGTGCATAATACTCAAATCGGGTTACGCAATTCTCGAAGACATGGTAGTTATGCGGTCTCTAAGGTCAAACGATATTTATGTACTTAATATGAGTACTAAGGTATCAACTTCTACGTCTGTTGAAAAGTGTTTTATCTCTAAGGCAACTGAGGAAGACTCGATTATGTGGCACAGGCGTATGGGTCACATTCATGTCAGAAAGATGAACTATCTGATGGCAAATGATTTGGTGGATGGGGTTTCCCTGAAGCACTTCAAGCTGACCGATCACTGTGTTGCATGCAATAAGGGAAAGTAGAAGAAGTCGCATCCGTTTTAGTTAATTAATTTCATTGATACTCCTCTGGAACGACTTCATATGGATTTGTTTGCACATGTGAATTGTGCGAGTATTGCTGGAGATTGGTACTTTTTAGTTGTCACCGATGACTATTCGAGGTACTCTTGGGTGTTATTTATGAGTACTAAATATCATACACCAGTTCTTGTTCAGAACTTAATCACGAAGATCGAATCGCTTTACAAACATAAAGTGAGACACATTCGGAGTGACAATGGTATGGAGTTCAAAAATACTATATTGGACTTCTTTTATATTCAGAAAGGAATCCATCAAGAATATAGTGCTCCATATGTACCTCAACATAATGGTGTTGCTAAATGAAAAGGCCGAACACTGATTGAAGCAACAAGAACCATGCTTGCAGATTCAAAGTTTCCTGTCCAATTTTGAAATGAGGTTGTGAACACTGCTTGCTACACGCTCAATCGTGTTTAGACTGTGAAGAAGCTGCAAAAGACGAGTTACGAGCTTCTGCACAATCGAAAGCCTAATTTAAAGTTTCTTGTACCTTTCGGGTGTCCTTTCAGAAGACGGGATGCAGGAAAATTTGAGGAGAAGGCTATTGAGGGTTACTTCTTAGGCTACACATCGCCTAAGAAACGTGTCTTCAACTTCAGTTTGGGTTGTGCTGAAAAGTGGTACCATGTTGATTGCCAAAGCTACACAACACCTCCTTCCGACAAGGGTCTTGATTGGATGTTCGATTATGAGAGTCTATTTAATTCATTCACTACCATAGTTGATCTCACTGACGAAGACTTGGTGCGTGCTTACTTGGAAGACCAAATTTTTTCCACAATGAGTTCTTCACCTAATTATGATTATGCTAATCTAAATCATCTTGACACATTTGATGCGGTATCTGTATTGTCAGATGATGGTCATTATGTGGATTCTTCTTCTGCACCGTTTGTGTATGCTCCTGAAGTTGGGGAATCATCGCATGATGCTGAAGAGAATCTCAATAACTTAGGTGATCATGTTGTTGTGCTTGAGAATCCGACACTTCGGATTCACACATATCATCCTCAAGACAACATAATTGGTGATCTAGATGTTGGTGTTTAAACACGTCATCAGATTGCTAGTGAAAATGATTCTAATATATTGTGTGTGTATGCCAATCTGCATTCATCAAGAATCATGAATCTCACCAAATACACTTGCTTATTCAAAAATTTCAGTATAAAAAATAAGCTTAAAAGACAGAGTGTTTAACTGCATTGGTGCATTGATAGATCTTAAACAAACTATTAATGTAAAGTATGTGATATAAACATAAGAATTGCCAAATTGAAAGAGGTGTTAGTTTCTTCCAAAAGTCTCGGTAATGATGGCAGAAATGTAATAGTATGTCATACTCAAGCCTTATGTTTGTTTGATCACCAAAAACAAATATTCTAAATAAAATGCATCTAGTTTATGGTTAACACTAAAATGGTGTATGGTCTTATGACCTCAAATCCTGTATTAATGGGATGCATCCGGTTTTTGGACACTGTGAGTCTTTATGCGGTTTATTATCTGGGTATTCATAATCTGAATATTTCAAAAGCTTTTAGAGCAAACACTAAGTTAATAAGCTTGATCACTGTTATACTTCGTACAAACTCATTACTGACTTGATCAAAATCCGATGCGACTCATACATAGTTCCTCCCTTGCGTGCGTCTTAATACCAATATGAAACGGTCCTCAGAGAATACAATGTCTGTAAGCCTACAGATGAAATCGTGCATACTCATTCACAGTAAAGGAAGCTTCGTGTATTGCTTAATAAAGGGGTAACCTTGTAGTATGGATTATGAACTCAGATTGCTTAATCAATATAAATCCTATATTTTGATCTTCAGGCATTATGGTTTAAGTCAAGTTGGGGTGACATGGTAAAAGTCAAATGAATCCTGAATTGATATTAGAGGCTGATGGTTTCTAATATTCTATGCCTTAATTGAATCTAAATCGTATCACAAAAATATTTGAACGTTTGTTATAAGATTTAAGTGGACAACAATATCAATGACCAACTAAACGCCAGTCATAATAAAAGCTGAAAAATAAACATGTTATGGAGGATTTCTTGATCAATATGATTCTCTGCTCAACTCATCAAAATATGTACTGCTTTTGTAGATTAGATTTAATATTTCTTTGTAGTTGTTATTTTCTTTTTGAAAATAATCAAAATCCAAAAATATTTGTTTCTACTTTATTTTTTTTTCCAAGCTATGAGATATATTTTGAAAAATTAGAAAATACAAAAATATTTTCCCAAGTTTTTATTTAATCCTATTAAGTTAATTCTTTTAATTTATTCGTTTTTTCTTGAAAAATGCGTTAAGGTATTGCGTTTTACACCGAGTGGTAAATGGTCTTAAGGTAAAGTTCATTGAGACACGAGTTTCAATGCATATTCTTGGAAAATTAAAAATGAGATTTTTCCATTTTTATTTAATTCCCATTCGTTATTGTGAGAATAACAAATAGAACCCATTCGCTATCATTATTGGTAACGAATGGAGGTCATTTGTAATGAGAAAGAATAACGAATGTACTCATTCGTTACACCTATTTGATTCCGTTGGCCTAATAACATATGACCTCTTTCGTCATTGATAAGGATAACGAATGAAGAACGAATCCCTAGCTATTCTTTATGTAACTTATTATTGATTCGTTAACTGTGGTTAACGAATGTGACAATGGACGAGGGCCATTCGTTAATTTTTAATTAACGAATGAGCTTATTCGTTTGCATAGGGAAGTGTGCAGATATGAGACTAATTATTCAACAGTGGAGAATGAATCGACTCATTCGTTCACATCACTATCACCTTCCCTAACAGAACTCTTGCAAAATATTTCCAGTTTTTTCGACCATCACAAAACTTGTTTTTGTTGATTAATTAAGATTCCTAAGCTATTAACGAGTATAACGTGATAAAATGATAAATATCTATATTTCCCTTGTATATTTTATATAATATTTAATTACTTTTTGTTCGTTTTTTGTTAAGATTTGTATACTACTAACATATTTGTGTTTTATAGGTTTTGGGACATAAAATGTGTTTTAAAGAGAATGAAACAATTTTAAAATAAAGGGTATGTTTGGCAAAACTAGCTGGTAGCTGCTAGCTGGTGGCTGAAACCTGATGGCTGGAAGCTGTAGCTGGTAGCTGTAGTTTTTTAGATATATTTAAATATTTGACAGAGTAGCTGGAGTTTTTAATAAAATGTATAAAATTACTAAAATGGGCATAACTAAAAGCAATAATAGTAAATGTATTTATTTTGAAATGTTATTTAAGTAAATTAAAATACTAAAAGCTTGTAGCTCTTTCTAAACGCTATTAGGAGAAGCTTTAAGTTTTAAGCTTTTTCACCTGATCTAAAAGATTCAAGCTCCTTCTATCAAACAAATTTTTTAATTGAGTATGAGCTTTTTCTTAAAAGCTTAAAGCTTGAAGCTCCTAAAAGCTTCTTACCAAACATACCCAATGTCTAAGTGATGATTCAAATTCGGATGGTGATGCTAGGATGTTTTATAAATTGAAGTTTTAGCATTACAAAACAATGCTCACATAAAAGTTCAAGACTTTAGTTCAAGTATTTATAATAAATAATTAGCTGCCATATGTTTTACTTGGACTCAAAAGAAAATAAAAGGAATTTAAAACCAATTTTTGGGTTTGGAGTTTTGCATTATAAAACAAAGTTCACGTAAAGGTTCAAGACTTTAGTTCAAGTATTAAAAATAAATAATTAGCTGCCATATATTTTACTTGGACTTAAAAGAAAATAAAAGGAATTCTTTAAAAACCAACTTTTGGGTTTGCAGTTTTGCAACAACAAAATAAACGTAAATAAAAAACAGAGCTAATTCGGTGGACCCTTTCTAGATCCATGTGAATTTTGTGGGCCCAAGAGGATATGAGATAACAAATAAAAAGAAAAGAAGACCCTTGGGACGAAGGTTTAGGAGAAGAAGGTCGAGGGTCGGTCCAACAATTTTGTTGGGCCAAGCTAGGGCTTTAGGCCCCAACAAAAATAAGGCCCCCATTTGTTACGAAAAAAATTTCGAATACACATACTAAGAAAAGAGAGTTCATCTATAAACTAGTTATGCATGTTGTCTTCTTGGTTAGCAAATTACTTCTAGTGTTTATGGACTCTCCTTTCCCACCCAAGATCGATTCTTTAGTATATTACTTTCTTTTTTAATTATTTTTCATTTTCTTTCCCACCTATTCAATTCTCTTATGAGGCCTCCTTGTTTTTTGGCAAATTGTTTCTCAGCAAACATAATGCATTTCATTTTAACTTGTATATACATTGAATTTGTATTATAAATTAATCACTTGTTTTTTTCAACAAAATTCATAATTTTCTAATTTTACGTACGGAATATGACAAACACATGAATATATATATATATTCCTTTTAAATTTTATATATGAAACACAACAAAAAACAAATACTATTAAATTTATAATTTTACCTTTCTAACTCTGGGTAGCTAAACTGTTGTTATGACTAATCTACGATCAACTTACTATAATAAATCAATAGCTTCTCTAGTTTATCTTACCAATTTACAATTGTTTATCGGTGTTTAGTGTTCACTCAAAATATCACTTTAGGTTAATTTGATACTAAAACACATGATTATGTATCTTTTTCTTTCTTTTTTTTTTCTTTCTTTATTTTTTCTTTTTCTCTTTTCTTTCTATTTTTTTATTATATGACTTCACTAATTATTACGAGATATAATTTTATGAAGTTGATCGTTGTTGATACATAAAAGGAAGATGCTTTACTAATGCCATACTACAATAGTACTATAAAAAGCTTATTATGATCGTTCCCAAACACGACCCCGTTCTGTAACAATGGAAATTAAAAGAGGGCCTCAATTTTTGTCCTCGCTTTAGGTCTCCAAAATGGTTGGGCGGCCACTTTCTATAATATATTATTATTATTATTAATATTATTATTATTATTATTATTATTATTATTATTATTATTATTATTATTATTTGTTGGCATTATTTGCTTAGGTTTATTGTATCACATTACCCTTGTTGATTGTTTCATAAGATAAGGTTTTGTTAAGTCATTTACTTTGTGTTCTTGACTAGTTTGTGATTGAATTTGAATAAGATCATAGAAACAATAAAACTAATCAAATATATAAAAGTGAGCAGCTAACCTAGAAAGCTGTAATGTGACTAGTTTGTGATTGAATTTGATTATTAACATTTATGTAGTAACAGTATGGAGTCCTAGTCACACTATCAACACTTGTAAGTTTGGAATAAGCAAGTAATCAGAAAGTTGTAAACAATTCAGTTAAAGCAAATCAAACCTGGTTCAAGCATGCAACTAAACAGCAATCTCCTGTCATTTAACAAATTAGTTATCGATAAAAAAATATCTGGCTAACTGGATAATTCATTCTTAGGCATCAACAAATGTAAACATGCGGCATTGGTAACCAAAGGTTCCTTACAAGCGAGACACGATCATGGACAGATGTGTGCTTAGCATTAACAAAAATAAAGCCACGACATTGGCAACCATATGTTCCTTGACATTGTAACACAATCATGGACATATGTATGTTTTATCAACCTAAATTAATTAGCAAACCGTGTGAAACACGTATCACTTCAATTGGTAGACCAAACGTTCGGGTTGAAATAAACCTAAATCGACTGAATGCTCAACAATACCAAAAATCAATTCTAATAGAATATCAATCAATAACTAAATAGTTCGGTTCTTATACGTGAGAAAATACTGAAAATTTAGGTAGCGTTTGTTATGCAGGAATGACTGGAGGAATGGAATGATTCATTACATGGGGATGAAGAAAGTGGTGTTTGGTTGCTCAATGGAATGGAATCAGCCATTACACATGGAGTCCCATTCCATCAAACCCATTCCTTGCCACCCCCTTCTTTTTTTTCATTCCATTCCTCTCTCACCCTACTTTCTCAACACCACCATCACCTAACAACAACCACTACCATTGCCACCACAACCACCGTCGTCACCACCTCCACCAACGTCGCTACCACCACCACCACTTTACCACCCGCGCTACCACCCCCACCTGACCATAATCGTCACCACCACTGTCGTTGCCTGACCGCCACCACTGTCGCCACCACCCTACCATCGCCATCACTACCAATGCTTCCACCGCCACCCCAGCCCCGCCACCACCACCATTTAGTAGCCGAAGCTACCACCACCTTCGCCATTTCCGTTTTTTTTTTGTAAAAAAATAAATATCTTTGAGATAGAAATGTCTTTATTATTTATAGTTCATTCATACAATTTTTTTAGATACCAAATAACATAAACTAATTTTTCACTTCATTCCCATAGGTTAACCAAACAAGACAAAGGACTAGTGATGATCCATTTCATTCCCTTGTTCATTTCATTCCTTCTCTCATTCAATTCCCTCTTCATTCCATTACTTCCAACCAAACATACCCTTAGAATACTCTACACACTGGGAATGATTCGAGAAGATTGTCGCTCATCATCGTCATTAGATCATTAATTATGATGAGGAAAGTGATGTACATAAAATTATACATCTTTTTAGCATCAATAATCTCTAAAAACTGCAACTTCTATCAAATAATATAGCTCAGAAGGCTACTTATCATTTTAAAATGCAATTTTAGATAGACCCAAGCCTTAAATGAAGAAACAAGTGAAAATACGAAGAAAAATGAAAGAAAACCCAAGAAAAAAACCTCAACCACGGCCCCATGCTTTGTGAACACAAGAAAACACAAAAATCTATAAGGAAAGACAAATACTGGACACAAAAGCACGGGGCCGTGGTCACCTTCAGATAAGACAAAAAAGAATTTAGCACATGTCATTAAAAAGCACGGGGTCATGCCTCAGGAAGCAGGCCCCTATGGTGAGTTATCATCTACGATCTGACAGCATGTGACTGGACACCTGGACACGGGACTGTGCCTCATAAAGCACGGGGTCGTGCCCCTCTCTCCAAACAGCCTATAAATAAAGGCTTATGTTGCACTCATTTGGTGTGCTTGAAGAAAATCTCTAAACGGGTTTCACTTATAAAAACACCCATATTACACTCATATTGAAGATCTTGTGAGAAGTTTGAAGGGTTGGAGGTTATCATCCATCATTACCATCTATAATCACCATTAAGAAGGAAGATCCATCTACATTTTGGTTAGATTGTTCTAGTTTAATCACGTGTTTGTTATCATCATCCATTTTAATGTTCATAACAATGCTCATTATGAGCTAAACTACTTGATGATCATGTTAAACATGTGGTTTATTTTGGTATAGTACATGGTTATTTTGCAAATATCCTTTGATGAAGAAATGTTTTATCACTTTAACTCAATACATCAAAGTTGATGACTAATAATCATTCATGTTAACTCATGTTCTTGGAAACTAGAAATGGTAAAAAGAATACTTTGATAACTTATTCAAGATAAAACACGGATCCTTATGTTGTACTTAGTAATGATGAGATATAAGTTATGATCTATTTCTCTAGTTTTGATAACTCTAAAATAACATTGTTAACACGATTGCTTAGGTTATCATGCTAGTTAAAGAAATCATATGTTAATGGAATGTGCAAGTATAACATAATTAAATCAACCAAGGGGAGGTTGTGTGAGTTAACTACAATCACTCGAAGTTGTTAGGTTTGGTATTTGAGAAATTGAAGTCTATCCTAATCGTTCTATTATACCAAACTGCTTGCCTACTTAAATTGACATTCTCATGGTAGCATGACATTAGGAAAGGATGGACTTTAAAATTCTCATGTTACTTTCTTTTATGTCATAGAATATGTTCACTTAGAAATGAGGGACTATTCTATCATATATTATTATGACAAGTTTGTCACATGTTTACTTTATAATCATCAAGGATAAATGGAGTGGATTCTTTATTTTAGATGGTAACCTTCATATAATTGAATTACTCACTTAGATTTTCTTTTCTTGTCACCTATATATTATATATATTGTTGGGTTTTAACAAGATTATCAAAGCCATATAAACCCTTTTATATGAAAAACGCAGCGGATAAAATAGATTTAAATCTTGTTATATTGGTTAACATAAAACCCATTTTATATCTAAAACCCAAGTCCCGGATCCATATACGAATTACATGCACACCAAAACTATCAACCATATGGGGTTTATGTAATACAACCTTTCAAGAGGCAAGAATATGAAGGAGAAGAGCCTTGTATACCCTCCAAGCCTTCAACAAACACCTTGCTTGCTAGGATTTTATCACTCTTGCACTTGAAAGATACCCTCTTGTGTTCTTCTTCTTCCTTGAACGATTTTGAGAGAGAAGAGAGAGAAAGAGAGGAGAGAGATTGCTAAAATGCATGTAATGTGGTTGGTGCACTTTTTGTTGTGTCCAAAGGTGTATTAATAAGAGAAAATTTCAAACACAAATGGGTGGAAAGTTTCCCCCAAAAGTGGGCTGGTCCTACCAGATATTATTTTCTCTTTCTTCCTGGAACAGACTAATACCCCATGTACTAGTCTCATGCATAATACTTCATGTATCAGTCGCAGGACTAATACACCATGTATTAGTTCACATGACTAATACTCCATGTACTAGTCACAGGTCTATTGAAACTTTGTGACATTTAACACTTTTAATATGTCATAAGTTTCATGCAACATATCACAACCATTATCATATATATATATATATATATATTATTTAACCAACTTAAATAATATCATAAGATAATCTCTCTTAATTAATTATCCTTATAATTTATCAATTCCTCAAGTGAAAATATTTAGAACCCCATTTTCTAAATATCATGGGTGCTAATATTTAGTTGTTAGATCATATCTACAATAAATATTATGGTGTTTGTCTAGCTTGTTATTGTGTATGACCCGACTTGGATCATAACGTACTAGCCACATCAACTCTAATATGTGTCTTGGGCAGACCGATTCCTACAATCTCCCACTTGCACAAGATACATAGAAGATTGATGCAAATAGAAAATACCGCCTAACAACGGTTTACTACCCCTAATACGTATGACGAAGTGCCATTCAATAACATCATCCCCTTCAAGTCCCTTACTTGAAATGATTTAGGTGAACCTATCATTTATCCTTATGCCACGGATGTCATGTCAAATCCAAAGACACAGAATGATCATTCTTTATTGATTTAACTTAACAGGACTTAGACATCTCACTCTCAACAAATAAGAGGGACAAATCCCCTATTAACTACATACGTCTCTCACAATCACCTTGTACTACACTTGAGCTCAGCCTTATGTACTGACATGTTTCAGAGCAGCGAAGAACTAAGTCAAAGTATAATAGTCTATGAATATCAAGACCCAATATGTATCTCAGGTCAGAGGATACTATGATGTTCTTCTTTACTCAAATTTACTTATGATCACAAATCACAAGGATTCCATGCAGTAAAATTTGAGAGCGGGTCAGTCCAATATTTATCCCATAAATATTTATGAACCTTGGCAGCAACCCTTGCTATATTCATACCCTATGAATATCTACCAATCCAAGTTCATAATAGTCTTACCTTCATACTTGTTCCCACAAATATGGAATGACTACGGACATTTAAAATAATTAACTTATTCATGGATTTAAACATGCTAAAATGGAACATAACTCAAATGTCATAATCATAAACCATAATCATATGAATGAGTCAAAATAACAATTGTTCCGATATCCAAATACAAAATAGATCAAATCCAATCACTAGAATATCGAAGTCCTAAGCGCAAGTATGACCCTCATGCTTCGGCCTTTCAAGGAGCTTCGTGAGTGGATCCACAATGTTTTGATCAGTGTGAAATTTGCGAATACATATCTTTCCTTTTTCAACTTCATCCCTTATGTAGTTGAACCTCCGCTCAATGTGCCTAGTCTTTTGATGTGCACGAGGTTCCTTGATTTGAGCAATCACACCTACGTTGTCACAAAAGATCTCTAGAGGGTCCCGAATGGAATGGACTACCCCTAGATCGGCCACGAACTTTCTAATCCATGCAGCTTCTTGAGCTGCCAATGAGGCGGCGATGTATTCAGATTCAGTGGTGGACAAGGTTACCACATCTTGTTTTGCGCTCTTCTAAGATACAGCTCCACCATTCATAACGAAAACATATCCCGATTGTGATCGAGAATCATCTCGATCAGTTTGGAAACTCGCATCCGTGTAACCCTTTACAACGAGTTCCTCCTCACCAAAGCCATATATTAGAAACATATCCTTAGCCCTTATAAGGTATTTCAATATGCTCTTTAACCGCCATCCAATGGCTACTTCCTGGATTTTGTTGGTATCGACTTGTCATGCTCAAAGCGCATGACACATCCGGTCTAGTGCATATCATGGCATACATGATGGATCCTATAGCCGAAGCGTACGGGATTCTTTTCATTTTCTCTTACTCATCCTTTGAGATTGGACATTGAGTCGCACTCAATATCGTTCCTCTTTGAATAGGTACCAAACCTTTCTTAGATTTCTCCATCTTGAACCTTTTCAAGATTTTATCAATGTATGCACTTTGGTTTAAACCTATCAACCGCCTTGATCTATCCCTATAGATTTTTATTCCCAAAATATAGGCGGATTCACCAAGATCTTTGATGGAAAAACAACTCCCAAGCCAGGCTTTTACACCTTCCATGGTTGGAATGTCATTCCCAAACAAAAGTATGTCATCAACATACAATACTAGGAAAGTAATGATGCTCCCACTAGCTTTCTTATACACACAAGCCTCATCAGTGTTCTTGATGAATCCAAATTTCTTGATTTCTTCATCAAATCGGTGATTCCAACTTCTAGATGCTTGTTTCAATCAATAGATTGATTTCTATAACTTGCATACTTTATTAGGATGTTGTGGATCGATAAAACCTTCGAACTGAACTATATAGACATCTTCTTCAAGGTGTCCATTTTAGAAAGTTGTGACATCGATTTTCCATATCTCATAGTCATAATATGCGGATGTGGCAAACAATATCCTTATAGACTTTAACATCGCTAAGGGCGAGAAAGTTTCATCATAATCAACCCCTTGAGTTTGAGTGAAACCCTTTGCTACAAGTCTAGCTTTATAAGTATCCAAGTTTCCATGCATATCAGTTTTCTTCTTGAAAACCCACTTGCTTCCAACCAGTTTGGAATTAAGAGGTGGAGCAACCAAGTCCCATACTTGGTTGTCATGCATGGATTGCATCTCAACGTTCATGGCTTCTAGCCATTTATCACAATCAGATTGCGACATTGCATCTCGGTATGTGGTGGGTTCATTCGAATCTACCACATAGCATCTATCCATGAAAAATCCATATCTTTCAGGTGGGGTGCTAATTGTACCAGTCTTGCGAACGCTTTATGTGTTTAGATCAACCATTTGATCATCATCAACAACCTCTTGTTGATTGATAGTGTCAACCAAACGTGTATCGGCTTGTGGTTCTCGATCCTTCTCGAGTTTCAAAGTTCTATCAGTTCCTTCCATAAGGAACCTTCTTTCCAAGAACTTAGCCTTGCGAGCTATAAACACTTTATGCTCATTTGGATTTTAGAAGTAATATCCCATCGAATCTTCGTGATATCCTACAAAGATACACGTAGTGGAACAGCTTTCAAGTTTATCAGGGGTGTAGATCTTAACATAAGCCTCACAGCCCCATACCTTTAAATATGATAATGACAGAACCTTTCCATGCAATATTTCAAAAGGTGTCCTTTTCACTTTCTTGGTTGGTGCCATATTTAAAATACGAGCAGCAGAGATCAGTACGAAACCCCAAAATGATAGAGGTAATGTGCTTCTAGCCATCATGGATCGAACCATATCCAATAAAGTTCGATTTCTCCTTTTAGACACACCATTATGTTGTGGTGTTCCAGGTGGAGTAAGTTTTGAGACAATCCCACAACTCCTAAGATGTTATAGAAATACATCATTGAGTTATTCACCTCCTCTATCGGAACTAGTACTTTGATTGTTTTGTTGAGTTGATTTTGTTCTTCATTTTGGAAGACTTTGAACATTTCAAAAGCATCATTTTTGTGTCTTAACAAGAACACATACCCATAGCGACTATAATCGTCGGTAAAGGTAATGAAGTATCTTTCACCATTCCTTGTCATTGTCCTAAAAGGACCACATACATCCGAATGTATGATACCTAATAAGTCTTTCGCCCTTTCATTAGTTCCATTAAAGGGCTCCTTAGTCATCTTTCCCAATAAACAAGATTCACATTCATCAAATGAATCATCACTTGATTTCAAAAGACCATTCTTTTGAAGTGTATGAATGCGATCCTTGTTTATGTGACCAAGGCGACAATGCCAAAGAAAGGTTTTACTCAAATCCCATTTGAGTCTTTTGGTGCTAGCTTGGTACAACGAGTTATCAATGGATGCATTATCATGAACCAATTCATAAAAGCCATTAGAAGACATCGCTTTAAAATAAAAGACACTATTCATGAAAACATAAATATCGTTGTCAACAAACTTAAATTCATAACCACATTGTCTTAAAAGAGAAACGGAGATAATGTTCCTAGTCAAACTAGGAGCGTACAAAATGTTTTTCAAAACAACTTCCAAACCATTTGGAAGCTTCAAAACATAGTCTCCTTGGGCTTCGACATCAACCTTCGCTTCGTTGCCCATGAAGAGACTTGTATCTCCTTTCTTGAAATGCTTATTTCTTTTGAACTCGTGCAACAAATTGCAAATAAGAGTTCCACATCCGGTATCCAATACCCATGTGTTAGAAGAAATAATATTAAGATCAATATGAATCATGAAAGTCGTACCCGAGGTTTGCCCTGCATCCCACTTTGCTTTCAACTCTTTGAGAAAGGTTGGACAATTCCTCATCCAATGTCCTTTCTCACCACAACCAAAGCACGGATCCTCCGAGCTAACCTTTGAATTCTTTTCTTTTGGTTTGGTTGGTTCCGCTTTAGCCTTTCCTTTGAACTTGCCCTTGACATGTCCCTTACCTTTGGAAACCTTTGCCTTAGGTTCCGGGTGATGCTTCTTCTTATTGCCACCTTCCTTGATCGTGAGAACCGGTAAAACCTTTTTACCAATTCCCGCTTCGGCCGGTTTGAGTATGGCGTGAAGCTCACCAATGCTCTTGTCCCATCCATTCTTGTTATAATTCATGACAAAGTCTCAAACCTTTTAGTTAGGCCATTTAGGATCAAATTCGTGGCTAACTCTTTTGAGACGGGACAATTAAGCCGTTTAAGCTGATCAATGTGGCTTTTCATCTTAAGCACATAAGATGAAACTGACTGGGTTTCTTCCATATGACATGCATGGAGCGCCCAAACCATTTCGAAGCGTTCCACCCTAGCTTGAGTAAGGAACATTTCCTTAAGTTGGGTGATCATGTCATATGCCCCATGATGTTCAAAATCCTTTTGAATCTTGGGAATCATAGTTCCCAACATGAGACAAGAAACTTGCACCGAATCCTTGGTGTATTTCAACCAATCGTTATAGGCATCCAAATCGTCAACGTTTGGTTCATCGGGAATAGGATCGTCCAATATGTAGGACCTTTTTTCTTGTTTGAGAAAAATTCTCAAATTTCGATACCAATCTATAAAATTATTATGGTTAAGACGATCCTTATCAAGTATAGATCTTAGTGATAGGTTATGCACGGGTGGGATAATTGCGTTAGGTGGATTGTTGATTGCGGACATCTACACAATATAACAAAGTTCACTTTTAGTATTTTTCGATATAAATAAATTTTAATCTTTAATACCCTTTATGTCTTCAAGACAATTAATGATTAAAATCTAGAATCCAACGTTTCATTCAAATAGTAGTTAGGTGACCCTCATCCAACTATTCAAATTAACAAGGTAGTCAACGTTTGACAATTGCAACCCTTTGCAACTTCTAGTTTTATGGGATCGGTTAAACATCATATGTTTAGTTGGCATGTTTAATCCCATCAACACCTTTGAACGCCATGTGCTGGTGACCCTATTCACATGGTTTCAAATCAAGTCGTCCTACTTACACACACGTGTGAGTTTACACATACAAGTGGTTAGGTGACCCTCATTCCACAAGTATTGTAAAACCACCTCAAGATCACAAGTTTTGTTAAATGTGGTTAGGTGACCCTTACTCCACATCAAGTCTACAAGTGATTTAAGTGTTGTATAAAAGGATCATGTTTAACTTGTTTTTAAAAGGGATTTTAGTTTTCAAAATTCTATATTGGAAAACTATATAATGTACCTTCCATTTGCATGAATTCAAATGTATGGTACCTTTGAAAACTAATTTTCAAGTTCCTTTTAATAAAACCCATTTTATTGTGAAATCATTAATCTCTAATAAAACCAATTTTATTACCTAATGATTTCTAAGGAACCAATTTTATGCAAGTTGTTGATATTAAGTTTGTTAATTATCCTTATCCTAATAAGATAAAACAAATTATATAAATCAGCCTTGCAAGCATAAATAAACAACCACAAGTTCATAACCATAGCCACCTAATCTTGGCCACACTTGTTGACCAAAACAAGTATTCCAAAAGCTCTCTCCTAAAGGACGAGAAATGACACAAGTCATGTGTTGGTGAACTCCCACTTGATCCCGCATCCATATGCTTCAAGCGTTCACCTTGTGTTGTGACCTTTCCATTTTATTCGGGCTTCCAATGGGCTCCAACTTCAGCTCCTAGCTTCCTTGGGCCTCCACGTTTGGGCTTTGGCCTTTGGGCTAAAATCCCATCTTGGACTATAAGGTCCATTAAGGCCCAAAACTAAAACCGTAACCTTGTTGCATCTTCTTTTACAAAAAATATATCCTAATACATTTTTTCTAGTAAAAGAAATACAATTAATCTACTTATTATTACAAACCAATATGAATGAATAAATAGATTACGAACCCAAATAAAATAATATTACAACCAAATTGAATATTGAATAAATCACAACACAAACACACATCCAAAAACAAGGTCATGGCTAGGTTATGAACATCCAAATGCACATCTAAATATGCAAGTATTACATATTTAAAATGGTTCCCCTTGTGAACCTCCAACTTTCGGCCAAGGATAAGAAAAACCGAAAGTTTCGGGTTTTGTCCAAACAAAACAACCAATCATCCAAATGACTTAATTCTTCAAGATTATCACATGCATGTAAAGTATAACCTTGAAGAACCAATGGGTAACCAAAAGCCCCAAAAAATTTCGGCCATATGGTGAACCACACCATAAAACCCGAAATTTTTTTAGATCTATTGATGCATGTATCCGTATAAGCGGCTCTTGATGCCATTGTTGGGTTTTAACAAGATTATCAAAGCCATATAAACCCTTTTATATGAAAAAACGCAGCGGATAAAATAGATTTAAACCTTGTTATATTGGTTAATATAAAACCCATTTTATATCTAAAACCCAAGTCCCGGATCCATATACGAATTACATGCACACCAAAACTATCAACCATAGGGGGTTTATGTAATACAACCTTTCAAGAGGCAAGAATATGAAGGAGATGACGGTTTGAATGGCTAGCCTTCAATGGAGAAGAACCTCCCTCCAAGCCTTCATCAAACACCTTGCTTGCTAGGATTTTATCACTCTTGCACTTGAAAGATACCCTCTTGTGTTCTTCTTCATCCTTGAACGATTTTGAGAGGAGAAGAGAGAGAGAGGAGAGAGATTGCTAAAATGCATCTAATGTCGTTGGTTCACTTTTTGTTGTGTCCTAAGGTGTATTAATAAGAGAAAATTTCAAACACAAATGGGTGGGAAGTTTCCCCCAAAAGTGGGCTGATCCTACCAGATATTATTTTCTCTTTCTTCCTAGAACAGACTAATACCCCATGTACTAGTCTCATGCATAATACTTCATGTATCAGTCGCAGGACTAATACACCATGTATTAGTTCACAGGACTAATACTCCATGTACTAGTCACAGGTCTATCGAAACTTTGTGACATTTAACACTTTTAACATGTCATAAGTTTCATGCAACAGACCACAACCATTATTATATATATATATATTATTTAACCAACTTAAATAATATCATAAGATAATCTCTCTTAATAAATTATCCTTATAATTTATCAACTCCTCAAGTGAAAATATTTAGAACCCCATTTTCTAAATATCAATAGTGCTACTATTTAGTTGTTAGATCATATCTACAATAAATATTATGGTGTTTGTCTAGCTTGTTATTGGGTATGACCCGACTTGGATCATAACATACTAGCCACATCAACTCTAATATGTGTCTTGGGCAGACCGATTCCTACATATATGTATTTCTATTCTAAAAAAAGTTTAAAAATCACCCTCAAAATTATTAAACCGTCCGATTAAAGTAAGACGAAGATTTATTATTAGAAACATTTGTGTCCACGGATCGATACTTGGTTCTTACCAAATACTATTCTACATATACGATAGTTACACTTGCCTATTTTGTGTGTGTTTAGTCTTAGTAGAATCACTTTTTTAAATTTAAAACACGATCTTGTGCGAAAGCTAAAACCCCAGTCAGTTATCATTTTATACTAGCACGCTCAGCACACATCAAGTTTTTGGTGCCGTTGCCGGGGACACGGTACATTTCTAAGAACGATCCAAGTTTTAATTTAATCATTTTTTATAACTATACAAATTTTTAAGTTTCATTTTAAATTTTTTTTTATTAACTGCTAAACTATATATTTTTAAGGCTAACCTAACCTTTACTTTAGCTTAATTAACTTAGACCTTAGTTTAGTTTTAATAATTTAACCTAACTTTTAGTTTAACTTCAACTAACCTTTTGTTTAATTTAAATAGTTTCAATTTGATTTAATCTCATGTATGTCCTCTACATTCGAGCATGAGCTTGTTTCTCCTATTTTTGAACTGGAACAACTATTTAGTCGACGAGCACGTAAACAGACTACAGAAACCTCAGAAACAATTAAAGATGAGTCAGTATACGCCACAACATCAGGTGAAAATCAAACCGAAGAAATGTTGGCAGCCCAAAACAACGAACCAAACATGAGCCAATATGCCAAGCCAACTCTCGAAGGCTACGGCAATGGAGTGGCTCCACCCGAAATCACTGAAAATTTCGAAATCAAATCAAACACCATTCATATGATGGAAAATTCAGTTCAATTTCATGGCATCCTCAACGAAGACTCTCTTTCTCATATATCTCGATTCTTACGAATTTATGGAACCTTTAAATTTCAAAATTGTTCAGAAGATCAGATCAAACTTAAACTCTTTCCTTTCTCAATAAGGGGTCAAGCCCTAGATTGGATAGAATATCTTTCTTCTGGCTCCATCACCACTTGGGACCAGATGGTTAAACAGTTTCTCCTCAAATATTTTCCGCCTGATAAAACTGTCAAATACCGAGCCAGCATTAACGGATTTTGGACCGATGATTATGATTCGTTACACGCAGCATGGGAGAGATACAAAAGTCTTCTGAGAAGATGCCCACATCATGGACTGAGCGTATGGTTGCAAGTACTAACTTTCTTTGACGCACAATCCAGTTAAAACAAATAAGCCATCGTCCAAGTCGCCGGTGGAGACCAGGGATCTAAATCACCTAACGAAGCATTTGAAATCATGGAAAAGGCAGCAAAGAAAAGTTTCGTGTATAACCCACCAAGATCTACACCAACCCATAAAGGATTTCACTACGTTGATACCAACACTTTTATCACTGCACAACTTGAAGCCTTTTCAAAAAATTCGAACAACTTCAAATCGAACTATTAAAAACCAAGATCACCTGTGACACTGTAGGTTCCCACGCGGGGCGTCGCCGATCGATACGAGATTCGCACGATGTCTAGGAGTGCGGAATCCTCCTAGACTCGTTTAATGGTGTAGAAGACGAAGAACACGATTACACACAAACACATACACGAACAAACACACGAATGGGATAAACAAATCTGCAGATCTTTTATAATAATCAAAACCACGTTACATACCGAACATAAACCAAAACACGTCCGACCCGAGGTGAGCTCTACCTCGAGCCGTCCCACACGGCTCTCCCTCTCTGTTTCTCTCTAGACAATTGAACTGTAACACAAATCTCTCTAACTTTCTGGATACTCTAACCTAACCAAGTGTGACACCCGGTAATTTTTCACACTCTAATGTATATATTTGATTTAAATTACGTATTATTTATATAATTTATATGAGGTATAAACCATAGTATACTTGAAATGTGAACGAGAACAGTCGTTATACCTATAGGATCGTATAAAGAGCCGATGAGAACGGCTATATGATAAAGACAGCCCAGTAATAGTCAGAGGTGACAAACATATCAAGCTAAATATATACCTATGATCCAATATAATGGGTAATGGTAAGACTTTGCCCAATAATGTCCTAATTCCCTAATTAGGACCGAAACGTCAAAAAAGTTTAAATAATGGAATATAGTCGCCGAACCGGCCAAATTAATGACACATTATACAGTGAGACGATCAAGATATGAAACTATGAAGTGTTTAAAGGTATACTAGTCGGAATAATATGAAGATAATAATTTAAACAATCCATGAAAGATTACAATATGGAGCACTATTTAACCGAATATAACTCCGGGCTAAATTTAAATATACATCATACCGGGAACCGAAATAAATACCGGGTTCCATACCATCTATAATACTTTATAGGTGACCAAATAAATTAAGAGAAGCTCATAATACCCAAGTCCAATATAATTCCCATAACTCGTTCATTCGATAAACTACTCGTCCTAACGACTATCCATTTAAGACCCGAACCAAGATTGAACTTAGCACTACATTTGGACAACCAATATATTTATTAAATGACCATAATACCCTCCCTTTGCAGCCCAAAGCCGAACCCCAACTTTTCCCATTCGGTTATAACACAAGACAAAACACCATTACATACATCCATGTATTAACATATTCATCATCATCCATAGCATCATCCATCTAACTATCATCATCACCAACATTATCATGACCTTGGAAATTTGCAAGCCACCAAAAAGTCTCCAAAAAGCCTTCCAAGAGCCGGCCTCCCATTCCCCTCCCAAATAAACAACAATTTACACCATGCCTTGACTACTATTGCACTTGAATGAGTGATTTGCCACCCTTAATTCATGGGATTGTGATTCCCCAATTTAAGGGATTATGTTTCCATCCTCCACTCTATATATACTCTAGCTTTCTTGATCAAAAATCACCACCCAAACTCAAGAAACTTAACACCAAAAACAACCCCTTCCTCTCTCGGCCGAAGGCAGTAGCAGTGCACCACCACAGCCGCCTCTTTGCAACCTGTTTTCTCTATAATTCTACTATTAACATCTTGAAACCTATATATCGTTGGAAAGCTAGAAGAAATCCTTAAACCGTGGTAGAAAGCCTTGAACGGATCTCTGCCCGGAAAACTCGGTAAGAAGCTTTGAACCTTCGAAGGTCACTACTGGAAACTGCATTTTCCAGCAGTACCCCCCTCTCTTCTTTTGTTCATATCTCACGAACCACTTGGTATTTTTGGGTGATTCTTGTTTAGGAATCCAAGGAAACTCACAAGGATCACGAACCACCTTTTGAACATCCATTTCCGGCTTCATTTCAGCATTAGGTAAGCCGAAAACTCAAGTTGTAACAGTTTATGGTGGCTGGAAAAACACAGATTCTGTCCAGCCACGGTTTCATCATTTTACTTGACCCTAGTTCACCTATTTCATGTTATTTAAACATAATGTAGACCCTCAACATCGTGATTAACGTCAAGGAACTTGGATCTCGCCTTAAACCCGCTCAAGAACGCCTCAAAAACCGACATTCCCAAGGTACTAATGCCATGTAATGTTTAGTAGAAAAACATGGACTAAGCCTAAGATACATATACATAATGAGGTGATGAATCATGAACATAAACTTGAAGTGTGTTAAAATGACATATAATGAGGAGTAAATCATGTTGGGTAAAAATTACAAGTGTTAAAAGGGTGATTAAGGAAGGTTAAGGTTAATAGAACACTTAGTTAAGATCTTGAGTAATAAAACCCACTTATAAATAAACAAGATAATATAAATGTAAAGACGGAATCTTGGTTATGTTAAACTTTAAAAAGGGTATATAACTAACGTATTAAAAACCGTATCGGGTGTAGTATGAGAATAAATATTTTTACTATCATAAAAGTAAAAATAATAATAGTAATAATAATAGTAATAATAATAATAATAAAAGTAACAAAAATAATAAGAGAAACGACTACGGGAAATCGGATACTAAAATATATATAAAAGTGCAATCCTTTGCACGGAGGATACATGGATATAATGGCTTTAAAACAAAGAGATATATATATAAATACACTCGTATAATCCTATGAATACACGGGGAATACGTGTAAGATATATATAAGTAAATATAAATATACAATATTGTATGGGTCAAGGATAATGGTAAAAGCATGTAATATAATTATAAGATTTAAAAAGAATATTAATAATACTTATAATATATACATAACAAAATAAGTATACAAGTCATACACATATATTCCTATATATGTGCAACAAATATAAAATACGGGTTTTTGTGATGGACATTGCGAGTAACTGGAAGGGTCGAGGTGCCGGTAGTCGGGACGTCCTGTCTAGGCTGGTAAACGAATATATCATAGATGGGCCCGTTACCTACCTGGGGACTAACGATGAGAGCACCAAAACCTATTAGGCTAAAGCATGTCACGAACGTCATGATTACCGACGAATAATTTGTATCGAGCATTCCCTAATGCTCGGAGGATATATATATAAAGAGGATATAACGGATATACATAACAAGTATAAGACGTTGTCTAACGTCCGTATCGCTAATGTATAAAAAGTATGCATATATACCGTCACCTCATAAGTATGTATCGGGCTAAGTATTAATAGTTATATATTATGTACTGAAGTGCATACGTATACGATATAATACAGGAAACTCGCCAAGTATAACGGAACATTATTCCTCATTTAAGGTGAGTCTCACAGCCCCTATTTTCACTATTTTCACTATGTTTTAAACTGTTTTCGGGGCGAGGGACACGTGTTTAAATATGTTTTATCATGGTGTATATCTTGATTTACAATGTGCGTGTACATGAGATATTTGGCGCGCTCATGGTACATAAAGTCCCCGGTATATATTGTAACCATAAACTATAGGCAACTATAGCCGAGGAACTCTACGGGTAGTACTACTGGTCTGACCAACCCACTCGTAAGTGGTCGCGCCACTTTATAAGACGGGTGCTTAGTTTTCCGATTTATTTATTCCCTCGTGGAATCGTGGGATGTTATGTGGGGCTTTATGGTGTATATATATAGTCAAGGAATGGTTACGAACTCATGTATTCACGTTACACTGCAAGTCATGGATACTGCATTCATGACGTTATGAGAATTATATTATAAAGCATTTTATCGAGTCACAAAACTTGTGAACTCACTCAGTTTATACTGATTAAATTATTTTACGTGTCTTTCAGGTATTTAGCTACGTGGAGAGGTCACGGTGTCTCACTACGGTTTTATGTTTAACTATGGAAATTTCATGTATGAGGATTTTATATTTTGGAGTTTTCACGGTTATATCTCCCTTCGGCAGGACATAACTGTGAAATCTCAATGTGTTATATGTAAACTTTTTTTATGGATATTTTTGTAAAACTTATATTATGAATGAAATCCTCATGTATTTTATCATATAGTTGTTGCTTAACCGCGCTCTCGAAAAACCTTTCATGAGTCGCACACCGGTTGTTTCCGCCTTTGGACCGGGTGTGACAGACTGGTATCAGAGCCAAGGTTATAGCGAACTAGGATTCAACCCTGAGTCTAGGCTATAACCCCTTAGATTCCCTCATGAAAACGTTTTTCATGCATGACATGTTTTCAAAACTTGCATTACACGAGAGTGCACGTGTCTTCACGACACCTTTATCGCAACTAATGGTCTAGTATAGGAATGACCAAAATAAGGGAAAAAAAAAGCGATATTATCACTAATTAAACCTTAATCTTTTCAGCGATGGCCTTCCCGAACAATGATCCATATCATGGCCTAGCCATCACTGACTCCGACTCCGGCTCTGACTCTAACACTGATAGCAGCAGTGTCCATATGAGCGCGTTGTTCCAATTCCTGATGATCCTATAGAGATCTCCGATGACGAGCCTACCGAGGTAATCAGGCTCGATGAGGACGACAAGGTAACTTATGACGACGACGACCTTGAGGAGATGGAGGAGCTGGCTGCAGTGCCCTCCGAGGAGATACGAGCCGCCGGGCTGAAAAGGTATGCCACGGACTCCGACGATGAGGTGCCCCGGAATATACATGAGGTAGGCGAGTCCTCACGCCCCCAAGGGCGCGCTACCTCCGATGATACAGAGGTCCCCGTACCACCGACCACAGCAGCCGCCGAGGCTGAGAGAAAGGCCCTTGAGGAATGGCTCATGGATTGGAAGCAGAGGGTCGAGGTGTTTATGGAGAGCGTGAAAGGCAAGGCCTGTGAGACCAGTCTCCGCCTTGAAAATCACTATGACTTGATCTCGGACGCAAGGATGAGAGTGCTAAAGTTGGAGCATACGGTAAGAGATGCATTGCACTTAGCTGATGTGGGAACGAGTCGGGCCGCTGCCGCCGAACGAAGGGTGATGAAATTGGAGAATGAGATTAAGACAATTCAAGCCTTTTTGGGAGACGTGTTTCCACCACCGCCACCACCGATGCCATGAAGCGACTATAGACTAGTATTAGCGGGTAGTAATCATATGTATGGGAAGTAATATATTACGGACTACGACCCGATCTTTTGGCAAAACGCTTGTATGTTGTAGGAGTTTGTAGTAGACTTAAACATAAACTTATGTAATCAAATCTTTTGATGTAATGAAGTTATGTTTATGATATATGAGTATGAGTATACGATGTGGTATAATGAGATGTAATAATAAAATCTATGTATGCGAGTATATGATTAATAAATATGACTATAAGCAAATATATGGGTGTGAATGTAATAAGTATCGAACCCTACAACTACTTACATACAAGCGTGATGCCAATACTAACCGATCCTTCTTATTCTCAACTTGAAGGAAAATGCCAAGGAGAAGGAACGACAGTTTACCTAATACACCTGCGCAATTACAAGAAGTCATAGCGCAAGCGATAGCCGCCTACGAAGCCAGTAGGGGCGACTCAAGTCAAGAACGAAGGAATTCCGCAAACACTGAAAATGTAGCTCCAGAGACTGGCGGTGAGGAACGAGGATGTTCCTACAAAACTTTCATGACATGCAAACCGTGGTCCTTTAAGGGAACGGAAGGAGCCATAGGAGTTATCCGTTGGATCGAGAAGACAGAATCTGTGATAGCAATCAGTGGATGCACAGAAAAACAGAAAGTGTTGTACGTGACATGTATGTTTCAAGATGAAGCCCTATCGTGGTGGAATTTACAAGTACAAACCCTAGGCCGAGACGTGGCCTATGGTAAGACCTGGAAAGAGTTAAAGGAGATGATGGAAAAGAAATATTGCCCAAGGACTGAGATGCAGAAGTTGGAAAATGAGTTCTGGACGCTCACCATGAAGGGAGCCGACATCACAGCATATAACACGCGATTTCACGAGCTATGCCGAATAGTTCCTCATAAGGCCACCACTGAAGAAAAGAGAGTTGAAAGGTACATCTGGGGATTAGCAACAGTTATCAGGGGACCAATCACGGCCACTAGGCCTGCGACCATGGCCGAGGCTGTTGAACTAGGTCTGAGTCTGACAGAAGATGCAGTACGAGCTGGCACCCTAGGAAAGCCAACTCAGAAGGAAGCAAGCCAACCATTCTCCCAACGCGGCAACAGCCGCCATAACAATCACAAGAGGAGCTGGGCCTCTCGTAATCAAGGGTCAAGTTCCAAAGAACCCCCTGTCAAGAAACAAGAAACTGTGAAAGTGTATACCATGGATCAACCACGGAAGACGTATAGCGGGTCAAACCCGTGGTGTGACAAATGCAAGTATTATCATGTTGGTGACTTCTTAAGTATTGTGTGTAAGCATTGTCACAAGAGAGGGCATGTGGAAGCTAAGTGTAGAATTAAGAATGGTGCAGTAGTTGAGAAGCAAGAACCGGGGAAAACGACACCACGAGCTTGTTATGGGTGCGGAAATACGGGTCATTTTATCAAGAACTGTCCGCAGATGAAGAATACAGCTCAAGCTAGGGCTTTTGTTATCGGGGCGGGTGAAGCTAAGGAAGACCCAAATGTCGTCACTGGTACGTTCCTACTTAACAACCACTATGCGTCTGTGTTATTTGATACTGGTGCGGATTTAAGTTTTATATCCACTGAATTTAAAGACCTACTTGGTTTAGCACCTAGTAAATTAGCAACGCTCTATACTATAGAATTAGCTAATGGCAAACAGTTACGATCAGACGATATAGTGGAAAGTTGCGTACTAGTGATGGGAGAACATGAATTTAACGTAGATCTGTTGCCGATAGATTTAGGAAGTTTTGATGTCGTTTTAGGCATGGATTGGTTAGCAAAGAACCATGCTGAAGTTAATTGTTATGACAAGCAAATCCGCATACCCTTGGCAAGTGGTGAAACGCTGACTATTCAAGGAGAAAGACGTGGCACTGTGATGAAGTTAATTTCGTGTATGAAAGCACGAAAGTGCTTGCGAAAGAAGTGTCAAGCTTTCTTAGCCCACGTGGTGGAGAAGAAGGATGAAGAAAGGAAGATAGAAAGTATACCTATAGTAAGAGATTTCCCCGATGTCTTTCCAGAAGATCTACCAGGGTTACCACCTCAAAGATAAGTGGAGTTTCGAATCGATCTAGTACCAGGAGCTGCACCAGTAGCGCGAGCACCTTATCGATTAGCTCCCTCGGAAATGCGAGAACTATCGAATCAATTACAGGAGCTACTAGACAAGGGTTTCATACGCCCGAGCTACTCACCTTGGGGAGCCCCGGTACTATTTGTCAAGAAGAAAGACGGTTCGTTCCGTATGTGTATTGATTACAGGGAACTTAACAAACTGACCATCAAAAATCGGTACCCTTTACCGAGGATTGATGATTTGTTTGACCAATTACAGGGATCTAGTTTCTATTCCAAGATAGATCTACGATCCGGGTACCATCAGCTGAAGATACACGAGGACGATGTACCAAAGACTGCGTTCCGAACGAGGTATGGTCATTATGAATTTCTAGTCATGCCTTTTGGGCTAACGAACGCACCTGCCGTGTTCATGGACTTAATGAATCGAGTGTGCAAACCTTACCTTGACAAGTTCGTGATAGTGTTTATAGATGACATATTAATTTATTCCCGAACCGAAGAAGAGCACGAGCAACACCTTCGATTGATTTTAGAATTGTTGAGAAAGGAGAAGTTGTATGCAAAGTTTTCAAAGTGTGATTTTTGGCTAAGAGAAGTACACTTTTTAGGCCATGTCGTCAACGAGAAGGGAATTCATGTTAACCCTTCAAAAGTAGAGGCCATTAAAAACTGGGAAGTGCCGAAGACGCCGACGGAAATACGACAATTTTTAGGTCTGGCAGGCTACTATCGACGGTTTATTGAAAATTTCTCGAAGATAGCACAACCCCTTACTGCGCTCACACAGAAAGATAAGTCGTTTAATTGGGGAGATAAACAAGAAAAGGCGTTCCAGTTGTTAAAACAGAAACTTTGCAGTGCACCTATTCTAGCCTTACCAGAAGGGATGGATGACTTCGTAGTTTATTGCGATGCTTCGCATCAAGGACTTGGTTGTGTCCTTATGCAAAGAAATCAAGTCATCGCGTATGCGTCACGACAACTCAAAGTGCACGAGAAAAATTACACCATTCACGATTTGGAATTGGGCGCAGTGGTGTTTGCACTTAAGATATGCCGTCACCGATCATAAAAGCCTACAACATATATTTGATCAAAAAGAAGTAAACATGAGGCAACGACGGTGGGTTGAATTATTGAATGATTATGATTGTGTAATCAAGTACCACCCTGGAAAGGCGAACGTTGTAGCAGACGCTTTAAGCAGGAAAGAAAGGGTGAAGACATCACGTGTTAAAGTATTAGGGCTAACTATAAGTACGAACCTCACCACCCTTATCCACGAAGCCCAACGAGAAGCTTTGAAACCTGATAATATCAAAGACGAGGGTCTCCGTGGTATGGTTGACAACTTACAATCCAAAGAAGACGGTACCCTGTACTTTGTCAACCGAATATGGGTTCCTCTCAAGGGAGGATTACGTGAAAGAATACTTGATGAAGCCCACAAGACGAAGTATTTCGTGCACCCCGGTGCAGATAAAATGTATAAAGATGTAAAGGGATACTATTGGTGGCCTAATCTTAAGGGTGATATAGCAAATTATGTGGGAAAATGTTTAACTTGCGCAAAAGTCAAGGCGGAATATCAGAAACCATCCGGATTATTACAACAGCCCGAGATTCCCATGTGGAAATGGGAACAAATCTCGATGGATTTCATTACGAAGTTACCTAGGACTCCAGGTGGTTATGACACCATATGGGTGATAGTCGACCGGCTAACCAAATCCGCGCATTTCTTAGCTATCAAAGAAACGGATAAGATGGAGCGGTTAGCTAGACTATATATAAAAGAGATCGTGTCAAGACATGGAGTCCCAGTCTCGATTATTTCCGACCGCGACAGTCGATTTACGTCTCATTTTTGGAAGTCATTACAAAAAGCTTTGGGCACGCGATTAGATATGAGTACCGCCTACCATCCCCAGACTGACGGCCAAAGCGAGCGAACTATACAAACATTGGAAGATATGCTAAGAGCGTGTGCAATTGATTTTGGTGGTAGCTGGGATGTTCACCTTCCTTTGGTGGAATTTTCATATAATAATAGCTACTACACGAGCATAAAGGCTGCACCGTTCGAAGCTTTGTATGGTCGTAAGTGTAGGTCGCCCTTGTGCTGGGCGGAAATAGGCGATAGACAAATGACGGGTCCCGAACTAATTCAAGAAACTACTGACAAGATATTTCAAATAAAAGAACGACTGAAAACGGCCCGCGATCGACTGGAAAAGTTATGCGGATGTGAGACACAAGCCTTTGGAATTCCAAGTGGGAGATAAAGTTCTTTTAAAGGTCTCTCCATAGAAAGGAGTTCCGAGGTTTGGAAAGCGGGGCAAGCTCAGCCCAAGATATACCGGACCATTTGAGATCCTGGAAAGGATAGGTCCCGTGGCCTATAAGTTGAAGCTACCTGAAGAACTTAACGGGGTACATGACAAATTCCATGTGTCGAACCTTAAAAAGTGTCTATCCGATGAATCTTTAATCGTACCCCTAGACGAAGTACATAGTGACGAACAATTACATTTTGTTGAAGAACCGATAGCCATTACCGACTGGAAAGAACAAAAACTACGAAGAAGTCGGATTAAGTTAGTGAAGGTACAGTGGAAATCTAAAAGAGGACCCGAGTTTACCTGGGAAAGAGAAGATCAAATTCGAAAGAAGTACCCACACCTTTTCCCGGACCCAACTATAACGGATAACTAACAACAAATTTCGGGACGAAATTCTTCCAACAGGGGGAGAATGTGACACCCGGTAATTTTTCACACTCTAATGTATATATTTGATTTAAATTACGTATTATTTATATAATTTATATGAGGTATAAACCATAGTATACTTGAAATGTGAACGAGAACAGTCGTTATGCCTATAGGATCGTATAAAGAGCCAATGATAACGGCTATATGATAAAGACAGCCCAGTAATAGTCAGAGGTGACAAACATATCAAGCTAAATATATACCTATGATCCAATATAATGGGTAATGGTAAGACTTTGCCCAATAATGTCCTAATTCCCTAATTAGGACCGAAACGTCAAAAACGTTTAAATAATGGAATATAGTCGCCGAATCGGCCAAATTAATGACACATTATACAGTGAGACGATCAAGATATGAAACTATGAAGTGTTCAAAGGTATACTAGTCGGAATAATATGAAGATAATAATTTAAACAATCCATGAAAGATTATAATATGGAGCACTATTTAACCGAATATAACTCCGGGCTAAATTTAAATATACATCATACCGGGAACCGAAATAAATACCGGGTTCCATACCATCTATAATACTTTATAGGTGACCAAATAAATTAAGAGAAGCTCATAATACCCAAGTCCAATATAATTCCCATAACTCGTTCATTCGATAAACTACTCGTCCTAACGACTATCCATTTAAGACCCGAACCAAGATTGAACTTAGCACTACATTTGGACAACCAATATATTTATTAAATGACCATAATACCCTCCCTTTGCAGCCCAAAGCCGAACCCCAACTTTTCCCATTCGGTTATAACACAAGACAAAACACCGTTACATACATCCATGTATTAACATATTCATCATCATCCATAGCATCATCCATCTAACTATCATCATCACCAACATTATCATGACCTTGGAAATTTGCAAGCCACAAAAAAGTCTCCAAAAAGCCTTCCAAGAGCCGGCCTCCCATTCCCCTCCCAAATAAACAACAATTTACACCATGCCTTGACTACTATTGCACTTGAATGAGTGATTTGCCACCCTTAATTCATGGGATTGTGATTCCCCAATTTAAGGGATTATGTTTCCATCCTCCACTCTATATATACTCTAGCTTTCTTGATCAAAAATCACCACCCAAACTCAAGAAACTTACTCGGCCGAAGGCAGCAGCAGTGCACCACCACAGCCGCCTCTTTGCAACCTGTTTTTTCTATAATTCTACTATTAACATCTTGAACCCTATATATCGTTGGAAAGCTAGAAGAAATCCTTAAACCGTGGTAGAAAGCCTTGAACGGATCTCTGCCCGGAAAACTCGGTAAGAAGCTTTGAACCTTCGAAGGTCACTACTGGAAACTGCATTTTCCAGCAGTTCCCCCCTCTCTTCTTTTGTTCATATCTCACGAACCACTTGGTATTTTTGGGTGATTCTTGTTTAGGAATCCAAGGAAACTCACAAGGATCACGAACCACCTTTTGAACATCCATTTCCAGCTTCATTTCAGCATTAGGTAAGCCGAAAACTCGAGTTGTAACAGTTTATGGTGGCTGGAAAAACACAGATTCTGTCCAGCCACGGTTTCATCATTTTACTTGACCCTAGTTCACCTATTTCATGTTATTTAAACATAATGTAGACCCTCAACATTGTGATTAACGTCAAGGAACTTGGATCTCGCCTTAAACCCGCTCAAGAACGCCTCAAAAACCGACATTCCCAAGGTACTAATGCCATGTAATGTTTAGTAGAAAAACATGGACTAAGCCTAAGATACATATACATAATGAGGTGATGAATCATGAACATAAACTTGAAGTGTGTTAAAATGACATATAATGAGGAGTAAATCATGTTGGGTAAAAATTACAAGTGTTAAAAGGGTGATTAAGGAAGGTTAAGGTTAATAGAACACTTAGTTAAGATCTTGAGTAATAAAACCCACTTATAAATAAACAAGATAATATAAATGTAAAGACGGAATCTTGGTTATGTTAAACTTTAAAAAGGGTATATAACTAACGTATTAAAAACCGTATCGGGTGTAGTATGAGAATAAATATTTTTACTATCATAAAAGTAAAAATAATAATAGTAATAATAATAATAATAATAAAAGTAACAAAAATAATAAGAGAAACGACTACGGGAAATCGGATACTAAAATATATATAAAAGTGCAATCCTTTGCACGGAGGATACATGGATATAATGGCTTTAAAACAAAGAGATATATATATAAATACACTCGTATAATCCTATGAATACACGGGGAATACGTGTAAGATATATATAAGTAAATGTAAATATACAATATTGTATGGGTCAAGGATAATGGTAAAAGCATGTAATATAATTATAAGATTTAAAAAGAATATTAATAATACTTATAATATACACATAACAAAATAAGTATACAAGTCATACACATATATTCCTATATATGTGCAACAAATATAAAATACGGGTTTTTGTGATGGACATTGCGAGTAACTGGAAGGGTGGAGGTGCCGGTAGTAGGGACGTCCTGTCTAGGCTGGTAAACGAATATATCATAGATGGGCCCGTTACCTACCTGGGGACTAACGATGAGAGCACCAAAACCTATTAGGCTAAAGCATGTCACGAACGTCATGATTACCGACGAATAATTTGTATCGAGCATTCCCTAATTCTCGGAGGATATATATATAAAGAGGATATAACGGATATACATAACAAGTATAAGACGTTGTCTAACGTCCGTATCGCTAATGTATAAAAAGTATACATATATACCGTCACCTCATAAGTATGTATCGGGCTAAGTATTAATAGTTATATATTATGTACTGAAGTTCATACGTATACGATATAATACAGGAAACTCGCCAAGTATAACGGAACATTATTCCTCATTTAAGGTGAGTCTCACAGCCCCTATTTTCACTATTTTCACTATGTTTTAAACTATTTTCGGGGCGAGGGACACGTGTTTAAATATGTTTTATCATGGTGTATATCTTGATTTACAATGTGCGTGTACATGAGATATTTGGCGCGCTCATGGTACATAAAGTCCCCGGTATATATTGTAACCATAAACTATAGGCAACTATAGCCGAGGAACTCTACGGGTAGTACTACTGGTCTGACCAAACCACTCGTAAGTGGTCGCGCCACTTTATAAGACGGGTGCTTAGTTTTCCGATTTATTTATTCCCTCGTGGACTCGTGGGATGTTATGTGGGGCTTTATGGTGTATATATATAGTCAAGGAATGGTTACGAACTCATGTATTCACGTTACACTGCAAGTCATGGATACTGCATTCATGACGTTATGAGAATTATATTATAAAGCATTTTATCGAGTCACAAAACTTGTGAACTCACTCAGTTTATACTGATTAAATTATTTTACATGTCTTTCAGGTATTTAGCTACGTGGAGAGGTCACGGTGTCTCACTACGGTTTTATGTTTAACTATGGAAATTTCATGTATGAGGATTTTATATTTTGGAGTTTTCATGGTTATATCTCCCTTCGGCAGGACATAACTGTGAAATCTCAATGTGTTATATGTAAACTTTTTTTATGGATATTTTTGTAAAACTTATATTATGAATGAAATCCTCATGTATTTTATCATATAGTTGTTCTAACTTCGCCTATGGCAAAAGTTGTTACAACTTCGCCTATGGCGAAGTTGTTCTAACTTCGCCTATGGCGAAGTTGTCCTAACTTCGTACATCGTTTCCGCTGATCAGAATTGCATAGCGACGGTCACAAAAGGCACCAACAGACTCCTTTTGACCGTTGCTCTCAATTCTAACAAACACAAAAGATCATCTGTTACAAAACATGCACCAACAGACTCCCTCTTAACTGATGATCTTCTGTTTGCTCTTCAACCAGCCGTGTCTGAAACTATCTTGTAGCTTCACAAATCTACCAATCACCCAGCGTCTTCCATATCAGATCTCCCCTTCAGTGTAAGCTTCTCCGACTATATAGATTGAGGTCTTTGAAATGCATGCATCCCCATGCCTAATTGATCATCTCAACCAATCACGTGAGTCCTTTTGACTTCACCAACACGTGAAGTTGGGCTCCCTCCACAACTTCACCAACACGTCGGCATACGATAAAGTTTAATCTTCAACTACTCAACATCAAGTGATCAATTTCATCACAAAACCAGCTTGATAGAATCTAACACACATGGCCATTAATTAATCCGAAGCATCTTCAATCACCAGGGATAACGATCAAGAACATAAACACTTTAATTCCCGATTAAATCCAACTTGTTCCAGAATTTTCACTTTAATAAATAAGCATCACGTTTCAGGATCCAATTCTCGAACGCCTTGAAAATAACATAAATAATATGCTCTGACCGCAATCCAGTAATGACAAAAACCTTCAGTTCAATTTGACTTTCTTCAGTTGGTCAACCTCGAACAACAACAATTTCATTGCCCACAAACACCCAAATATGTGTCAATATCCAGTTTCAATCAATATCCCATTCACAACCTCAACTCCATATCCAGAGTTGACACGTATTTGTTCACACGTAAGACCAAGAGATAACAAGTTTCACTCGTTGACGGAACAACGTCTTCGGTCTCACAATAATCGTGTACACCTGGCCAACAGACGAAAACTCCAAACACTTCTTTTTTTTTTTTAACTTTGCCTAAAGTAAACTTCGCTCCTCCTTAACTTCGCCTGTCCAAAACTTCGTTTGACAGATAACTTCGCCTGAGATAAGCGAACTTGTGAGGTAGGCGAAGTTGTGAATAACTTCGCTTAACCTTATATCTTCGCCTAAACCCTAAAATTTAAGCGACAACTTCGCCTGAACCCCATAACTTCGCCTGCGGCGGCTGTTCGGCCAGAAACGCATCAGAAACGTGCCAGAAACACCAAAACGCAGATCTCGAACCATAGCATAAGAGCCTAAGGCTCTGATACCACTTGTAGGTCCCCCCGGGTCGTCGCCGATCGATACGAGATCCGCACGAGGTCTAGGAGTGCGGAATCCTCCTAGACTCGTTTAATGGTGTAGAAGACGAAGAACACGATTACACACAAACACATACACGAACAAACACACGAACGGGATAAACAAATCTGCAGATCTTTTATAATAATCAAAACCACGTTACATACCGAACATAAACTAAAACACGTCCGACCCGAGGTGAGCTCTACCTCGGGCCGTCCCACATGGCTCTCCCTCTCTGTTTCTCTATAGACAATTGAACTGTAACATAAATCTCTCTAACTTTCTGGATACTCTAACCTAACCAAGACACATATATATATATATAAACAACTTCACGGGCTTGGGCCTGTAGGCGAAGTTGTTACAACTTCGCCTAAGGCGAAGTTGTTCTAACTTCGCCTATGGCAAAAGTTGTTACAACTTCGCCTATGGCGAAGTTGTCCTAACTTCATACATCGTTTTCGCTGATCAGAATTGCATAGCGACGGTCACAAAATGCACCAACAGACACCTGTGGAGGAGCTCATAAGACAAGTGACTGCAAACAAGTCATTATGGCCATGGAAGAAGTTGATTTCAATGGCCGTCAAAATAATGCTTTCAACAACAACTACAATCCAGGATGGAGAAACCACCAGAATTTCAGTTGAAAAGACGGAGGTAACACTCAAACCCTACCCAGATTTGAAAAATGACCGATGAATCAATCATTCCAGCCTACACCACAATTTCAAGATCAAAGTTCCAATAGCTATCAAAATCCGAGCAACTCAAAAATCGAAGAAATGTTGATCCAAATTATGACCAAAACAAATGAAGCAGAAAAGAAGGCCGACACAAGAATCGTTGATATCAGTGGAGTATTATTGAAACATGAAGCTGACCTAAAAGGTCAACAAGCATCATTACAGAATCTAGAAACTCAGATCGGACAAATTGCTCGACAATTTTCTAAAAGACCACCTGGCGCCCTTCCAAGCAACACAGACACAAATCCGAATGCAACAGCTAATGCTGTTACACTCAGAAGCGACACGATCACTATTGCCTTACAACTTCAGAACCAGTCATGGAAAAGGACATTCCTAACAAAACTCAGGAAATACTAGTTCCAACAGACACCCTACAACCTAAGGAACCGGTCAGAACATATGTTTCACCTATTCCATACACTGGACGATTGAAGCATGAAAGATTGGAAGCTCAGTACGTGAGGTTTTTAGAACTCTTCATACAACTCCACATCAACATCCGCTTCATCGAAGCCATTGCTCAAATGCCAAAATATGCCAAATTTCTTAAATAAGTGTTGACAAAAAGAGAAAGCTGAATGAACTATCACATGTCACCCTGAGTGAAGAATGTTTAACGGTCCTCCAAAACAAGCAGCCACCAAAGATGACCGATCCAGAGAGCTTTACTATCCCTTGTCTCATAGGAAACTTGTCTGTTAGCAATGCCCTGGCCGACCTAGGAGCTAGTATTAACTTAATGCCTTATGCAGTTTTTTGCAAAATTAGGGATAGGTGAAGCAAAACCCATCCGCATGAACATTCAGTTAGCTGACCGATCCGTTAAATATCCTCGAGGCATTGTTGAAAACATGCTTGTAAAAATTGACAAATTTGTTTTCCCAGTACATTTCGTAATTCTAGACAAGGAGGAAAACAAAAGTGTACCTTTGATTTTAGGAAGACCCTTCTTAGCCACCGCAAAGGCTATTATTGATGTTTGCACTGGCAGACTCACTCTCAGGGTCAATAATGAGGCTATCACTTTTGACATAGGAAAATCTATGCAGCATGCGCAACGTCACGATGACACATTATATTGTGTCGACTTCATCGATTCTATCGTGACTTGCTAATCTTCCATTAACACCCCATTAGAAACACAAATCTTAACTGATGTCAACACTAAACCACTTTAGAATACAATAATCTAATACTATCAGCAACATGGAAGATGATGGACATCAAAGGTGTTGAGTCAAAGATTTGACCTAAAGGAAGTATATGGAAGATTGGAATCTTCTCAACCTCTTCAGAATTCGCTAAATATGGAACCAGGCAAACCTTAGACTTCCGAGCAATGTTTACTTAGCCGGGCATGATATTTTGTCCATCGGGCTAGGTTATCTTCTAAAATTATTCTTAAGTGGATATCCGGGCAGGGTTCACAACTTAGTGTGTAACCGGGCAAGGTTCACTAGTTTGTACATACCCGGGAAAGGATCACTTTATCTAGCAAGATTGTTCTTCTTAGCCGAGTAAGGTTTACTTCAGAGTAGGCTCTTGGATAACCAAGATCATGAAGCCAAGTGATTGGAAGATCGGGCGATGTATTTATTAATAATAGTGGTCAGAGTAAGCTTGATGAGCAATGAAATATCTCAAGTAATATCGGGCAAGGTTCAACTCAAGCAAGGTATAGTGCTACCAAGCACACTTTTCTAATAAGCTATTTTCTTGTAAAGAGTTGAAGCGACCATTGAAGAACAAGGTTGCTCGTAAGAGTTTGTCGGGCAAAGTCTGATAAAGTCAAGAAGATTGAAGTCTACCCAGTGAGTATTTCACTTGGTGAAATAATCTTTAAGTAAAGTCTACCCGGAAACTGTTCCCGGACACACCTTTATGTTACCAAGTACTGAAGGAAGGCAGAGCACACAGCCTACTCGGAAAAGATAATACTGCTACAAAGCCTACCTGGAATACTTGTTTTTACACTTAGAATAGTTTTGAATATGTAATTTGAATATATTTTAGTATTTAGGGTTTCTACAAGGAATGACAGCTGTCTTAGGATGGCAGGCCTATAAATAGAATAATTTAGGGCACGCCTCCTAAGGATTTTAGCCTTTACACTTTTCAGATAAGAAAGAATATTTCTTGAAAGTGACGCTGTACTAAGAATAGTACGGATATAACTTTCCTATCAAGAAACCCTAAATCGAGTATCGTTTGTATGATTTATATTATATGAATGAAAATCTTTTGAGTGAATCTTGTGTGTGTTAGTTACCCTTGATTTATTGTTCAGCAACGCATCGCTTGTTATTGATTCCGCCGTTAACAAACGGTTTTCTTTCTAAATATAGCAACCCGTCATTAACTCCCTTGCCAACACATTTATTTGTGTGAGTTATGACTTGATTTGTGTAAGATCTACCTGAAATCGGGGACCTGACAAGTGGTATAAGAGCTTGTTGCTGCTATTTTAGTAAGAAATTTGTTGCTGATTGAAGAAGAACAATGACGTAAGCAAAGCACTGTTCCATTGAAAAGTGACGTCAGCTGCTCTATTTTTCTTCATTTCTGCCCAGATCTACAACTTTTCAGTGTTTTCCTTTCCTTATTTCACTTAAAGTTTGAATTTTGATTCCAAATCTTGTTCTAATCGCACCAGATTCATCAGATCTAAAACACCGGTTATCAGATCTGATTGCTATTAAAGTCTGTTTTTCGATATAACTAATTTTGATTTTCAAAATGTCTGGTTACGAGGAACAAGAAGTGTCTACTAATAAGATTCCTAGACTCTATGGACAGGAAAACTTTACAAAATGGAAGGTCTTATTTGAAGCAGATGTTTGTTATAATGATGTGGATATGTGGAACTCAATTAAGTTTGGACCACAAGACACTACTGAGGGTGCAAATACAGGTGCAACTGTAGCTGTGCGTGAAAGAATGAAGAAGGTGGATGACAGAGCCTTAGCTATGATAAAGCTGGGACTGTCTTGGGAAATATTCACTAAAGTTGCACATCATGCCACCGCAAAGGCTGAGTATGATGCAATCCTTGAATGTTTGAGGGAAACACTGAGTTGAAGAACATCAAAAAGCAAAGGCTCAAACAACAGTTGGAAAGGTTTAAGTATAAGGATGGAGAGAGACTGAATTCGATTCTAGAAAGATTTTTAAGAATTGTGAATGAACTGAGAACCACTGACTATGTCATGACTGGTTATGACTTGAATACCAAGCTGCTAAACTCAATGCCTAAGGAATGGTACACTGCTTGCAAAAGCCCAATTTTAATGATTTGAAAGTGGATTATGTAGTGTGCTTCCTACAAGCTGCATAAATAGAAATGATTGAAAATGAGATGATCAAGGAAGAGAAGCCATGTTTCCAGGTCACTAATTCACTTATTGCACCTATGAGCAACTTGTCAACCAAAAACCAACAACAGATTCCCATAACTGAAGAACCAGTTGAGCATGGTGTTGACACACCAAAATCTTTTGTTGGTGGTAGCACAAGTCACCATGGTAACCAGCAAAGGTTCAATGTCCAATTGATTGATGATACTTATTCTGCCTCTATGGCAAGTGGACAGTTACCTTACACTGGTGGTGCAAGTGGACAAGGAAGTAAAACACAGGCTTTGTTCTCCATGTTTACAGAGTCATACAATGCTTTTGTAGCAAAGAATCTGATTCATACCAGTGTCATCCAGGATGACCTTGAGCAGATAGATGCTGATGATTTGGAGGACATGGATTTGAAATGGAAAGCAACCATGTTGGCTCTTAGAAGCAAGAGGCTATATAACAGGACCGGTAGATCACTTCTATCAAGGCCAAATAAAAGAATTGGTTTTGATAAGTCAAAAGCCATTTGCTATAACTGCCAACAGCCTGGTCACTTTACAAGAGAATGTAACATGCCAAGAAACTTTCAAATGAACCAGTTTCAAAACCAGCCAAGAAATCAGCAGCATCAATATCAACAGAACCAGCAGAGAATCAACAATCCCAACAACAATAACTTCAACAACTATAATCCCAACTTCAACAACTTCCAGCCTCAAATGAACAATCATCATCAAGTTGTGCCACAGAACCAAGGTTTTCAAAGAAACAATAACCAAAACCATCAAACTGTTACAAACAACAACTCAGCCCAAACCAACCAAAACCAACCCAGAAATCAAGGAAATGTGGTTGTAACAACACAGCATGAGGGCATTTTTGACTGGAGCAATCATGAAGAAGATATTATAGATGATATCAAGAGATCAAATGTGGCATTCATGGCCTTTATTGAGAAAGAAGCTGGATCATCATCTCAGGTACACTCTGCTCTTACTGTTGATTTAAATGAAATTATCAATGATTTAAAAGCAAAAGTAGGAAAGCTAGAAAGTGAGTGTTTTAGGAAACAAAGTATCATCAATGGGTATGTGGCTAGTGAGATGATCAGTGAAGAAAGGATGAAAAGTTTAGAAGATGGCTGTGTAAGCAGTTATAGAGCTCAGAAAAGGTTTACCACTGAGATAGATGGGTTGAAGAAAATGATTGTTGAAGAAAAGGTACAGAGCACAAAACTGTAGGTTGAAAATAAATTCCTAAAGAACTTGGTCTCCTTGAAACATCTGTGGTATTCTAAACCAAGTAAAAAAGGAAGATAAATACAAAGCAGTACCACCACCATTCAACAACAACTTTATGCCAAAAGTTGATAAAGAGAAAAGAGATGCATATCTACAACAATTCAAAGATGTCTTTCAAGACAAAAAGGAGTTTGTTGATTTGTACAAAAATGTTGAGGTGAATGAAAAAGGAGAATTTGTGGTACAGGAATAAGTGAAAGAAGACAAGTCTATTGGAGTTCAAGTCTCTGAAGATGACTTTGATTCTGTTGATTTGAATCAAGATGATTTAAGTGATTTGAGTGATCAAATTACTGATGAAGAAACTAAAGCTGCTGAAAGAGGAAAAAGATACAAGAAACCAGATTCAGTTGAAAAGTTGCCACAACTTCCACCAGTGATACCCGAGATGAAGAAAACGAATGAAAGACTTAGAAGAGAACATGTATCATTTGATATATGTGAGAGAAAGAAGGTAAGCTACAATGCAGTCAAGCCACCAAGCAATGATTTACTGGAGAGAATAAGTAACAACAAAAAGAAAAGAGACAATGCAGAAGTCAATGTTGAGAACTTTATTCCAGTTTACCCTGTATTCTCTAGTCATGAGGTGTTTGACATTGGAGAAGTGGAAACAATGGAAGAATATGAGAAGAGGTAGTCAAGATGAAGAACCATTGAATCTGCAGAAAATTGTGTTTGTAAAGAGCAAGATTGAAAGACAAGACATCAAGATTGAGGAATTTGTTCCTTTCTCACTTAATTTTTATAGTCTAAAAAATCAGAAGACAATTGGAGTAAAAGAACCTAGACCAAGTGAAAGGTTCAGAAAAGGAAGTGATCATGAAAAATACAAGGGAAAAGTTTGGTGCAAAAAATGTGATGAGTATGGTCATCACACAGATTCTTGCAATGAGAGACTCAAATTCAAGCCTTTTCATGTCCCAGATGAGACAAAGTATGGACAAGACTTTGTTCTGTACAAGAAAAAGTTTGATGAATACCTGGGAAAGGGAAAGGTGTGTGAGAAGGAAGCATTGAATGATGTTAGATTGAAACCATTAGTAAAAGCCAAGAAACATGTGGCTAAACAAGCTAAAAGGAGTAGGTCTCCTAAGAAGCCTGAGAAAGATGTAAAGAAGAACTTTCAGCCCTTGAGAATCATTCCTAAAAGGGATACACAATCAGTCAAATCTGATAGCTCTCAAGGATCACCAAACAGTGAGAAGACAAGAATCAGAGGTATCTTTCCTAGAAAGAAACCAACTGAACTTACTGGTGATGAGAAGTTTCTAATGAAACATGGATATGAACTAGAAGGATTCCTTTGGAAGCCTAAGGTTGAGACTAAGGTGGAGAGAGTTGCTGATGTAAGAGATTACGCAGAACAGAAAGACTATGTGGTACAAGAGTATGACACTGCTCCAGAAGAATAACAGAGCTCAACCTTATTTGTTAAAACTCAAAGAGAGTGTGGTTATGAAACAGACAATTCAGACAATATTGAAGTCACTCATGAAGATCCTGAACCAACAACACTCACTTCCCATGTTGCCACTGAAATTCAAATTGATGAGTTGCAAGCTGAAATAGCTTGCACTTCATCACTCAACTAATCAAATTTTTTCTTATGTGCAGGAACAGTCCATTCCACTGAATGACATATGGTACATAGATAGTGGATGTTCTAGGCACATGACTTGTGACAGGAGGTCACTTGTTAATTATGAAGAAAAGTTTGAAGGTCCTGTGGCTTTTGGGAGTGATGAAAATGGTGGAAAGATAGTTGGAAAGGGAATTTTAACAAATGGAAAAGTTTCATTTGATAATGTGTTTCATGTTGAAGGTTTACAGATAATCTGTTAAGCATATCACAAATGTGTGATAAGGGTTACAAAGTTGGGTTTGATGACTCATATTGTTTCATCCTAAAACCAGAGTTTGTAATCCCACCTGAAATGATTATGATGATAGCACCAAGAAATGGCAACCTGTATGAGTTGAATATGAAAGAAGCTGTTTTAAGGGGAGGTGCATGTTTTGTTTCCAAAGCCACTAAAAATGGGTCAAAATTGTGGCATAGGAAATTGTGTCATGTGAATCTGAAGAACATGAACAGACTTATCAAATGTGAGCATGTAATTGGCTTACCTACAAGAGAGTTCAAATTGGAAGATCATTGTAGTTCATGCCAGAAAGGCAAGCAACACAAATCATCTCACAAATCAAAGCTCATCAATTCAATTGATCAAGTACTTGAATTACTTCATATGGATCTCTTTGGTCCTGTGAGTGTGCCAAGTATAGGGAAGAAAAGATATTGTCTTGTGATCATTGATGATTATTCAAGATATACTTGGGTTTATTTCCTAAGTACAAAGGATGAGACTGCAGTTTTGATTAAGGGCTGTGTGACAATGATTGAGAATAGACTGAGTAATAAGGTCAAAATGATGAGAAGTGACAATGGTACAGAGTTCAAAAATGGAGTCATGGAAGAATTTTGTGCTGGAAAGGGAATACTTCAACAATTCTCAGCTCCTAGAACTCCTGAACAAAATGGTGTTGCAGAAAGAAGAAATAGAACACTTATTGAAGCTGCAAGAACCATGTTAGCAGATGCAAATCTACCAGTCACATTTTGGGCTGAAACCATAAATATTGCCTGCTATGTTCAGAATAGGATACTTGTCAACAAAATGCATAACAAGACACCATATGAAATATTCTTTAATAGAAAGCCTTATATCAAATTCTTCAAGCCCTTTGGATGCAAATGTTTTCTTCTAAACACAAGAGATTATTTGAACAAGTTTCAACCAAAATCCTTAGACTCTTTCTTTTTTGGATATTCTACACACTCAAAAGCATATAGAGTATATGTGAAAGACCATTTGAGTGTTATTGAATCATCTGACATAATCTTTAATGAGAATCAGTTCAACACAGTTGATGGTGCAGCATGGCTGTTTGATCATGAGAAATTAATAAGGTCTTTTAAGATTTATCCTAAAGACTTTGATGACTCATTCTACAAGACCAGTGTAACTGAAGAGAAAAGGAAGAAAACATTGGACTTGGAAGAATTGTGGAAGAAGGTTGCTAGTAAAGAAAAGGAGTATACATTTGTAAAGGATCCCTCAAGTGATATTGTTGAACAAGTTCAAGACAATAATCAAGAGAACAATCAAAGTCCAGAACAAGATCATGTAGATTTCAATCAACACAATCAAGAAGTAAATAATGATCAAGTTCAGACCGAGGGAAATCCAAGCAACCAAACAAATGGAGAAGAACTGTATCTACAGCAAGATTTCAAGATTTGTTTGAAAGATTGAATATATACAACAATGGTGCATCCACTTCAAGACAGAACAATGAAGAAGCACCAGAGTTTCATGATGCAGAGACTGAATTGATCATTGATGAACCATAACTCAATGAATCAAATCTTGACACAACTGTGTCTGTTGATATGATAGTACAAACTCCCTATGTTGAAAAGAATCATCCCTCTGAAAACATCATTGGAGATATACATGAAAGAGTCACAAGAAATCATTCTGAAATTGCAAATATCTGTTTGTACTCCTACTTTCTATCCCAAATAGAACCCAAGAACATTGTTCAAGCACTAAAGGACAATAGTTGGGTGGAAGCAATGCAGGAGGAATTGGCACAGTTCAGAGATCTACATGTTTGGGATCTTGTTCATAGGCCAAGAAACATATATGCAATTGGCACAAAATGGGTTTTTAGAAACAAAAGGGATGAGAGGGGTTTGGTGATTAAGAATAAAGCTAGGCTTGTGGCACTGGGATGCCTTCAATAGGAAGAAATAGACTTTGAGGAAGTCTTTGCACCTATTGTAAGACTTGAGGCTATCAGGATTTTTCTTGCATATGTTGTCTCTAAGAACATTAAGGTTTTCCAGCTTGATGTTAAGTCTGCATTCCTAAATGGCAAGATTGATGAAGAGGTGTATGTTGCTCAACCTCCAGGTTTTGAGAATCCAATGTATCCAAACAGGGTGTATGAACTAAATAAAGCTCTATATGGACTGCATCAAGCTCCTAGAGCTTGGTATGATGAGCTGTCAAATCATCTTCTTGAAAATGGCTTTCAAAGAGGAGCTATTGACAAGACACTCTTCTACAAAAAAAAGGGATCAGACTTGCTGCTGCTACAAGTTTATGTGGATGATATCATCTTTGGTTCAACAAACGAACAAATGTGTATGGAGTTTGAAGAGGTGATGAAATCTAAATACAGCATGAGTTCTATGGGAGAAATGAACTTCTTTCTTGGACTGCAAGTTCAACAGAAAGCTGAAGGGATTTTCATTTACCAAACTAAATATGTGCTAGACATTTTGAATAAGTTCAATTGTCATGAATACAAAATAGCTTCAACTCCAATGGACACAAAAGAAAAGATGATTGCTGATGAAAAGGGGGAGCCTGTGGATGAGCATGAATATAGAGCCAAAATTGGGTCCCTGATGTACCTTACTGCTACAAGACCTGACATTATGTATGTTGTATGTGTCTGTGCAAGATTTGAAGGGAAGACCAGACTTAGGAATTTGGTATCCAAAGAACCAATCCATTGATCTGATAGCCTACACAGACTGTGATTATGATGGCTGTAACATGAGCAGAAAGTCAACCTTAGGTGGATGTTAATTTATGGGTGACAGGCTAGTGTCATGCCAATGCAAGAAGCAGACTACTGTCTCAATCTCAACTGCAGAAGCTGAATACATTGCTGCATCTGCTTTTTGTGCACAAGTTCTACGGATTAAAAACCAGATGCTGGACTATGGTTTGAATTTTCTGAATACCCATATTCTTATTGATAATACTGCTGCATATTTTACTGTTAAGAATCCAGTTCAACATTCTAAGACTAAGCACATTGAAATCAGACATCACTTTATAAGATATTGTAGTGAAAAAGGTTTGATTGAAATGCAAAGAGCTGATACAAGTGATAATTTGGCAGACCTATTTACCAAACCACTTGATAGAACCAGATTCAACATTCTTCTGAAAGCCCTGGGAATGATCAACTCTGATAAGGTCTGATTGATGATGTGTGCATAGTTGTGTACCTCTATGTGCTAACTGATTATATTGTTAGAGGTTGCACAAATTTAATGCTGAGTGAATGTGCATGATTATGATACTTGTTATGTTGACTGATACGTGCTTTAACTGCTTTTTAGTACAAAAGTTTGATAATTGAATTTTGTGCATGTTTATCAGTTGATATGTGAATGTGATGCTACGATGAATGCTTTTGTTTGAATTACTTGTTAATGTAAGCTTACCTGACATCACTTCTCAATTGCATGATTATGTGTATTATCTGATCATTTGATGTTATAAAGATAGGCTAGACCTTGAATGCTAGTATTGTCTGCTTGTCTTGATGATGTTATGTTTGATTAAGATTTGATTATGTTACAACTTTTTGTTTTTTTATCGTTGTTACATTTACTTATTATTTAACTAAAAAGAAGGATTCAGTTACAACAGAGAGGCAGGTAAGCGGGCAAAAAGCTGCGCCGCCACCCCCCTTCTGAATGGCAAAACCGATCCTACTGAAAACAAAGTTATCGTTCTTCGGCGTCGTTGAGTTACTGTGCACGACCCGCTGAACTCTTTTTAAAAATGTATTAGCATTGGGGGCGAGAGACCCAAATGTATCAAAAGCAAAAGGGATAAAACTATGTTGATTCTCAACACATGCCTTATCGTGTTACAACTGTTTGTGTCAAAATGAGTTTTATGTCAAAATTAAATGATAAAATGAATTTTCTAATGAATTTTGCATAATGACTTTATTTTGGTCAAAACATGAGCTAGTTGATTAATGGTGTAGAGATATGATAAAACTATTCAGTTCAAGCTTTATAGAAGCTTAAAAGAAGGATTTTTAAAGGAAAAGTCTCAAGTAGTTATTCTTGCTGAAAATCATGTCATTTGCCCAGTTGGAAGGACATATACTTGTTTATGTTTGGTCCTGTAATCTGTATAGATTTAAAGGATAGCCATTAACCAGAAAACTGAAAGCATTTGGGGCAATTATAATTTGTTTTCTATTCCTTCACTTAAAACTATGTCAATAACTCTGACTTTGAAAGGACATATATTCACATGTATGTTTGGTCCTGTTGACAACTTGTGGTCAAACATGATAGCCATTTACCTGCCAATTAAGAGAAATTGGGGTGATTGAATATCAAACGAAATTTTATTGGGAAATGATAGTACATTGACTAGTTAGCCAATCATATGGATTTAATAGGCTGAAAGGACACTTAGTATAGTCATTAACATGTATGGTTGCTTTCCATGATTTGTAAAATCCAAGGTGATATAAACATAATGAATATGCTAATCTTTATGTGGAGATACATAGTTGTCTTTGCATGTCTCAAGATAAATCTCTCTAAATGATAGGCAGAAAAGTGATTACCTAGTCATACACAAGCCTGTTGTTATTTGGTCAACCCAAAAATGAAACATATTTAACTATGACAAAGAACAAGCCTTAGAAAAGTTGAGAAAATATCAAAAAAAAGGGGAAAAATGAATAAATCAACCAAAAGTTGATAAGTGTTTTAAATATTTTATCAAACAAGAGGGTTACAACTAGAACTACAAAGATGTTGACAAAATCTGTCTCATCTTGAATGAAAGGCTTGTTATTTAAACAGTAAGTCCAACGTTCAACCTCTATATATGGTTGAATATCAAAAATACAAAAAGATACAATAAGTTTTTTCATACAAAAACAAATTTTGACCAAATAAAGGAGGTTGGAGTCAAATTGGGGTGATTTGGGGAAAGCCAAATAAGCTTTGAGAAGAGATATAAGGCATCATAGCACAGTGTTGACCATTGATGCATTATGCTACTTAAATGAACCTTAATCATATCACCAAAGAGATGAAATTCATGCTAAGTCTAGACCTGCTGTTAACCTATCTATGTTGTCATAATAATGCTAAGAATGAAGTATTGAGAAAGCTACTTAGTCAATATGATCCCATTCTTGAGATACTTTCTGAAAAAGAAGGAAATTGTTTTGAAGAGAAATATGAATGAAATTTGATCTCTAAATGCAACATTTGCTCTTAAACAAAATTTTTAATGAAAAATATAATTTGACAAGTGGTTTAAGTCAAAAAGAGTTGCATTTTATCTCAAAAAGTTGAATAAGTATTTTCGGGTAAGGTTTGATGTTTTCTAACCTTCCCGAACACAAAACAGTTTATTAAGTATTTTCGGGTAAGGTTTGATGATTTCTAACCTTCCCGGACACAAAACAGTGTATTAAGTATTTTCGGGTAAGGTTTGATGTTTTATAACCTTTCCGAGCAAGCTTAGTAACTTTGGACTAAGTTTATGATCTTCGGGCATGCTTTGAAGTGTTTACACTTTCCGGGTAGAGTACACTTAACTGTACTAATTTCCCGAGCAAGCTTGAAGTCTTGAGATGAATATGTGATTTAGCTACCTTTTAACAAGGATTTCTTGTTCCGAGCAAGATTTGCATCTCATATGCTGAATAATATACCAAGCAAACTTTGTGAACTTAGCTTTAGTACACCGAGTAAGCTTTGTGTTTTTATTTGATTAGAGTGAATATGCTTCGTTCTTTGAAATTACAAGTGTTTCCGGGCAAACCTTGTTTTTTCCAGGCACACTTTATATTCCGGGCACACTTTGAATGTTCAAATGTCCCCTTAATATACTTAGGTAATTTGACTGATTATTCGAATACACTTTGTGCTATGAAATCTCTAGCAAACTCTATTCTTTATCGAGCATACTTTGCATCAAAGTATACTTGAGGGATTATGTATATCTTATAACTGACCGAGTAAGGTTTGTGATTAACTGTTTTAAATAAACAAGGTAGTTAAATTAGATGTAAATTATTTAGGCATCTTAAATGATTCCTAGTAAGGTTGCATGCTTGATGTGTAATATTTGATTAATATTTTTGTGATTTAGTTCTCAAGCAATCTTGTATTTCAAGTAAGCTTTCTTCATTTTTAACTTCAAATTTATACCAACTTATAATCGGGTAAACTTTGAGTAAGTGGAGTATACCGAGTAGACTTTGCAAAACTTACACTGAAAATTTCCGGGCAAGGTCTGCTAAACTTAATTTTAAGAGTTGGATGTTTTCATATGTTTTTAAAATATCAACTGGATAATGTTACTGTTTGACAGCTAATAACTCACTAAACGACAAAAAGCATTTAAAACCCACTTTTCAAAAGGTATATAAGAAGGAGTGAGAGGTGTTTTATACATTATTTTCCCTCTCTCTCTCTCCTTCCATTGATTACTTTAAGTAATATCAAACCGACTCATTGCATTCGATTAAATCCAAACCCTAACTTTTCCAGCCCACTATTCCGACTCGATAAACAATAATAACTTGTTTTTCGATCAAGATTAGATGATTATGGGCTTTGATTATGTATTTGTTTGCTAACCCTCTGTTTTGTGTATAGGTTATTAATTTGTCGAAGATCAGGTTCTTAATGATATTTCTCTCTTTCTTCTTCAAATTTATAACTTGAAATTGCTTAAAGTATTGAACTTTAGGGCTAATTTCACTTTGAATATGTTTGATTGTATGTTTCAGATATGGCAGAAGAAAAAGAAGAAAAAGAAGAAGAAGAAAAAGAACAAAAATATTTCTTTGAACAAAAGCACAACATGTGTGCCCTGTTACAAATTACTCCTGACGATGAGGAGGTGTCTAGGATGATAACGTGGTTGTCAAGGTCAAATGTCAGTTTTGCCCTCACTGAGTGCCCAGTCATTTATAGAAATCATTCACTCAATTTCTGGCGCTCTGCTAGACTACGTGATGATATAAATGGTCGAAGGATTGAAGCTACAGTGGCAAGACAAGAAATTCAGATAACAGAACGATTAATCAGAAGATGCTTGCAGTTATACGATGACGACCACAATCCTATCTTTTGAACAAACAATGGGATATAAGGGGACAGTACACGATGGGCAATTTCAAAAGGGCATGTTCCCTATGCTATACAAATTTTTTGATCCATCATGTGATTCAGGGTTTTGCCCTGAGGAAAGGATCATGGACTCTAATGAGTCGTGACTTGGAAAACGCCACTGTTGCTATCATTTATGATCTACCATTCAGTTTCTCATAGATGATTTTTGAAGGAATGGTAGGAAATCTGAAGAAGGCTGAAGTGGACATATTTTTGCAATATCCCAGGTTTCTGCAGATAATTTTCAATAGGGAGTTACAGGATTTACCCACCATTGGCATTACTCATGTGCTGAAGAATCCCAACACATTTAACAGAATTGTAAATCCGGGAAAAGCCTACAAATTTAATTCAAACATTCCGTTTGAGATTTTGCCATGGTTATTGAACCATGACTTGGAAATTATGCATGTACTTGAGTTGAGCTCAGAGGAGGACGAGATGGATGATGGAGAAGAAGGTGATGATGATAGTTCTAATGATGGAGGTAATGATGATGATGGAAATGAAGGAGGGGCTGGAGGATCCATGGCAGTTGATGTACTTGTTTAGGGAGAGGACCAACCGATACCAACTCCACCATCCACACCTTTAGCCTCACAACCTCTTATAACATCACCACCACAATCACCACCACCCATCCTAATCCAATCACCACATGTGTCACCACAACAACAAGACCAAACCACCCAATCCCCTACCCAAACCTTAACCATAAGCCATCCTGAAACATAAACTCACATATCCCCAACACCACAAACACCACCAACCACCAGCTTAATCCAAACTGACACATTCATTTCAAGCCTAACCCATACTCAAACACCATCCCAAACCACACACCAAACCTCACTTGAAATCACATCCCAACCTTTACAATTACCACATCCAAACTCAAACCACAAACCAAGAACAATCTGAACCTGAACCCTTCTCTACCTCACCACCTATAACCCCACATACTGAAACATATCTATTTCAGAGGAACTTGGATCTGATGTTGGAAAATGAAAAATTGAGAAAAAGAAATGAAGAGGTGACCATGGAGAATGTGCACCTTCTAGATCAGTTGGCCCGGACAATGATGAGAATTCAAACCCTAGAGCAGGAGGTTGAGAAGACCTCAGCTGCCCCAAAACAGGGGGAGAATATTAGTATGCCGACTGATGCTGAGAATGTTGCAGTGATGAAGGATGCAGGGGATGAGACTGTTGATGGTTAACATGTATTCTGAATACTTATGATGATGAGGAGGATAGTGAAGAGAGGAGGATGGAGGATTTAAACTATGAAGCTGACAAGTCTGATGGTGGAAAACAAAATTATGATGTAAATGATGAAACTATAAATGTTGTATGGAGAGATGAGAATGAAGAGGAGGTGAGAGGAGAACAGGCTGATGATGAAATTGAAAAGTTAATCAATGAAGAAATGTGGTTGCTACTGATGAAGCAACTGATGTCTTAACTGACATTCAACTGAAGAACAAATTGATGTAATAAATAAGGAAGATGCTGCTACTTAGGAGTTAATACTTACTGAATCTGAACAACCTGAAAGCTCCAAGACTGTAGAGCATGATGAGGAAATGGATGAGTTAGATAGAGATATTGAATAATTCCCTCCAGAAAATGAAGAAGAATTGAAAGAAGATTGGACAAGGGAAAAAGCAAAAGTTAATGAAGAAGTAGAAGAAGAACATGTTGAGGCAAATCCTGAGAAAGAAATTCTGTTTAAAGAAGATGAAGAAGCTTCTGCTGCTGCAAGGAGAAAACTTGAAAGTATTGTGAGAGAAACAATGGAGAGGGAAATACTGGCCCAAACCTTGACTCCTGAAGAATTAGTAGAGCACGAAGCATTGATTGATCAGGCCAATGTTGCTAAAGTAATATATGAAGAAGAGGCTGATGATCAAGTAGTTATTGAAGCATTGATAAATCTGAAAAGGGCTGAGGAGGTTGGCAATTCCCTAGCCATGGTTGTGAGTATGTTTGCACAAAAGGAACCTGAACCTGAAAAGGAATCTCAACAGGAACCTGAAAAGGAACCTGAAAAACAAAATGAAGAATCAATTGAAGAGATGTTGGCTAAAGCCTCAAGAATACATGATAATGTGGGCAGATTTGAAAAGACATATTCTACAAAGAGAAAAGCCACTGATCAGGGTATGAAGGAGGATCTGAAAACCAAGAAAGGAAAATGGGATGAAAAGAACAAATGTTATGTGGAAACTCCTGATGATGAAGAAAGTCCAATCAGAGCAATTCCATTGCAAACTCTGAAACCAGGTGAAAAGTTGCCTGGTGTTCCAGATGTTCCAAGTGTTGATGATTCAACACCAGAAAGTCCAACTCCTGATGAACCCAAAATTGATGCAGTAAATGAATCAACAGAGGAGGAGGATGAGTCTGATGAATCTGATAATAATGATGATAATAATGGAAAAGGTGCTGAAGCTGCTAATGTTGTGTCCCCACAAGTCACAATAACTGAAGAGCAAAGGACAAACATTGAGTTGAGTATGTTGGAGGCTAAAAAGAAAAATCCATTGGTTGTGAAACTAAGAAGCTTTGGTATAAGCTTTGAGACCTTAGCTGATTTAAATGATGATCAGTTGCAGCAAAGGTTGGACAAGGAAAGATATG
>NW_027499338.1:0-76633 GCF_021521415.1 Bidens hawaiensis
TCTCCTCACTATCATGGCCATCTGCCATTGTAAATCCATTTCCTCCAGATCATCAGCATCGATCTGGTCATAGTCTTCATCCAGCATCGCTGGATCAACAACCTTTCCTTGAATATAGTTTTCATATGAAGCAATAAACGAAGCATAGAGGCCAAACTGCTCTTCAGCAGATTTGACGCTCATTGGCATCTTAGAGTAATTATTGCTTGAGGAACTTGAAGATCCACTAATCTTGCTTGCTGTCTGTTGAGTACCACTTGATCCACCGGCTACAAAGCAAACATCCCCATTTGAGTTTACTGACACATGCCCCTCCTGTGAAGACTTGGCACACGACTCGCCCTTCGAGTAGTAGGCGGCAGAATCAGTCTTTGAACTTGAATTTGAGTTTACTTTAGCACCGTACATGCCTGGATCTTGAACCTGATCCATAGATGTCTCTTTTCTGACCATATTAAGCTCAAAAGTTCTGAGCTTGTTGACAGTGGTTTCAAGATCATAAGTAGGGAAGTCCTTGTCTTCCCTCATCAGCATAGTATACATCTCCCATTTTGGTGGGAGGGCATCGAGAAGCTTTTCCACAATCTCTTCTTCTCGGTAGGAAATGGAGTAGTTACTCAATTCAGTCATTAGATGATAATATCGAGTGATAATATCATCAAGAGATTCGTTCTTCAAGTACTTAAAGACTGAAAATTGAGTTTTGAGCAACTTTATCTTTGAAGCCCGAATACCTACATTCCCTTCAAATCTGTTCTCAAGAGCTTCCCAAAGCTCTAGCTGATGTATACTTTCTGAACGTATGGAGGATCTCCTGTGGAAGAGCCATTGTGATTGCAGCATGAGCCTTGCTTTCGGCTTCATACATCTTTTTCTCCGCCTCTTCCATTTTACTGTATTTCTTGATTTGGTCTCGACCCTCATACTCCATGACTGGTGGAATATATCCATCTTGGATGCATACCCACATTTTCGCATCCTGGTACTTAACGTATTGTATGAACCGATCCTTCCACGCGACAAAATCGGTTCCCTTCAGCAATCTTGGGGCCTTTGTAGCTGACCCCGCTTCAACTTCCATCTTTACAAGCTCCGAAATGTTGATCGACGACATCCTTCTTGAAGACTAAGAAACCCGAAAAATTCTGAGTAGGCGAAATTAAAAAAAAAATTTCCTCTAAACAGCACCGTAGGCGAAGTTAAGGATAACTTCGCTTAAGTAATAACTTCGCTGGATCTTTCTTAAATTCGCGTGACTGGGCGAAGTTGAGAATAACTTCGCTTAGGGTAAGCGAACTTAGAAAGTAGGCGAACTTGAAGAAAAATTCGCTGAGCTAGGCGAACTTGAGGAGAACTTCGCTGAGTTAGGCGAAGTTGAGGAGGTAGGCGAAGTTGTAAATAACTTCGCTTCTCCTTATATCTTCGCCGAAACCCTACGTATCCTGACGGCAACTTCGCCTGATGAACAGCAACTTCGCCTGACGAACTCAAACTTTCTGCAGATCTGAAAATCGGATTTTAACGAAGTTTTTGACGGTTTAAAGGCTTGAACACACTGGTAGGAGGCTAGAATGAGCAAAAACACCAAAAACTCGTCCCGCGAAAAGTCGAAACGGGACGAATTCTACACCCGCGTGAATATCCCGAACCACACAATCGAGCAAAAGCTCTGATACCAATTGTAGGTTCCCTGGACGGATCACACGAGATATCCTGATATACACAGGTGCGGAATCCCTGTGTAGATCGTTACGGACGTAGAACACAAACACACGAACACACGAATACGATACGAACAAACACACGTTATATTAAAAACTCAACACGTGATATAATCACAGTTACAGACTCTCGACCTCACGTCACTTGACTCACTGATTTACACTAACTTGAACTTTTAGCCGTAACCTATATAAATACACGACAACTTCGCCTCAGGCGAAGTTGTCCATAACTTCGCTTGGTTAACAAGTTCGCCTAAGCGAACTTGTCAACAACTTCGCTTTAAACAAACAAATACATAAACAATATTACAGACTCGATTACAGACACTAGACATATGAACTACTGACATTTATGCACCAACATATATATCTTTCCATATGATAGGCAGAAAAATGATTATCCAGTCATACATAAGCCCGTTAGAATTTGGTCACCAAAATGAAATGTCTGATTTGAAAGAATGACACTGAACAACTGTGAACATCATAATTTTTAAATAATTTATCAACCAAAAGTTGATTGAAGTTCACAAAACATTTTGAAAGAAATTGCAAACATGAGGGTTAATTCTAGAACTACATGGGTGGAGGCAATAATATAAGTCCTTTAAACATCCTGAATGAAAGGCTTGTATGTCCGACCTGCGTGGCATGTAAGTCCAATGTTCAACCTCACATATGTTGGTAAATTTGAAAAAAAAAATCTCAAAATTTTCTACAAAAATTGTTTTGTCATTAAAAATTTTGACCAAATCCAGGGGGTCAAAGTCAATTTGGGGTGATCTGGAGAAAGCCAAACAAGTCTTGAGAATAGATAAGAAGTATCAGAAAACATCAGGTGTTATCCATTAAGAATCATGCATATTAAATGAAATTAAATCATATCACCAAAGAGATGAAATTCATGTTAAGTCTAGACCTGTTGTTGACCTGTCTATATTGTCATAATAATGCTGAGAATGAAGTATTGAGAAAGCTACTTAGTCAATATGATCCCATTATTGAGATTTTTTTTCAGCAAAAGAAAGAAATTGTTTTGAAAGGAACTAAGGCTGAAATTTGATCTCTAAATGCACCATTTGCTCTTAAACAATGATCTTTAATAAAAAAAATGAAGTTGAAAATTGGTTTAAGTCAAAAAGAGTTGCATTTTGCCTCAACAAGGTTGAATAAGTATGTTAGGGCAAGGTTTGATGTTTTCAAACCTTCCTGGGCACAAAACAGTAGAATATGTGTTTTCGGGTAAGGTTTAGTGTTTTATAACCTTTCCGAGCAAGCTTAGTCACTTTGGACTAAGTTTATGATTTTCGGGCATGTTTTAAAGTGTTCACTTTCCGGGCATAGTACACTTAGTGTACTAAATTCCCGAGCAAGCTTGAAGTCTATGAATACGTGAACAAGCAAGCTTTCAACAAGACATTTCTTGTTCCGGGCAAGCTTTGCATACTAAATGCTGCATGATGTACCGAGCAAGCTCTAGTGATATTAGACTCTAGCACACTTAGGTGTTTTAATGTTTAGTTTCATTTCGAGCAAGCTATGTGTTAGGTGTGTACGATTATTTGATATTACAAGTGTTTCCGGGCAGACCTTGCTCTTCGGGCATACTTTATATTCCGGGTACACTGTGTTCCCTCAATATACTTGGTAATTTCAAAATGACTTTCCGGGAACACTGTCTGCTAGATCTATTTTTCTGGGCATACCTTGTACTCTAGGAAGGTTGTTCGGGTATACTTTGCATAAGGATGTTCGGGCACACTACGCATTCGGAAGGTTGCTCGGGCACACTTTGCATTAAAGTATGCTTGATTGAATGTGTTATTCTGATAGGGTTTATGCTAGATTAATCTTTTTATTTAAAATTGAGAAATGTATATAGGGATCTTAATTAATTCCTAGCAAGATTGCTTATTTGATATTTTTTTATACTTGATTATTTATCTTGTGATTGGATTCTCAAGAAATCTGGTATTTCGGGTAAGCTTTCTTTATTATCACTTGACTTTAAATTATTTATCTTGACCGAGCAACCTTAGTAAGTGGAAGGTACTGGGCAAACCTTGTAAATTTAATACCGGGCAAGGTTTGACACTTGGAACTTTAATTGAATTCTTTGAATGGATAAGTTTTAAATGTTTGATAGCTAATAATTCACTACATGACAAAATGCATTTAAAACCCACTTTCAAAAAGTATATAAGAGGGAGTGAGAGATATTTTTCAACATTATTTTCCCTCTCTCTCTCTCCTTCCACTGCTTACTCTAAGAACTCCTAACCGGCTTATCGTATTCGCTTTAATCCAAACCCTAACTAAACCAGCCCTCTAATTCCGACTCGGTAAGCAATAATAATATGTTTTCCGATCACGATTAGATGATTATGGACTTTTATTATGTATTTTGATCTCAAACTCTTTTTTTTTAGGTTATAGTCGAAGAACAGGTTCTTGATTATATTTCTCTCTTTCTTCTTCAATTTTGTAACTTGAAATTAAAGTAAAGACCTTTTGGGCCAATTTCACTTTGAATATGTTTGATTGTGTTTTATAGATATGGCAGACGAAGAAGTTCCGAGTTACTTATTTGAGCAAAAGCACAATATGTGCGCTCTTTTGCAAGTCACGCCAAAGAATGAAGATGTTGTCTCGATGACACAGTGGTTACAAAGATCAAATATCCGGTTTTCACTAACAGAAAATCCTGTAATATACCGGAACCACTCATTGGATTTTTGGAACTCGACACAGTTGTTAAATGATGTGAATGGCCAACGAATAGAAGCCACTGTTTCTAATCAGGAAGTCCTAGTGGATGAGGCTGTGACAAGAAGGCGTCTACAATTGAATGATGATAACCCCTAATCCAATCCATCTTACAACTGCTCAACTGTACAAGATTTTTGTCAAATGTATGGGTTATCAGGGACACACAAAAGATGGGCAATTCCAAAAGGGCATGTTCCCTACCCTGTACAGATTTTTGATTCATCATATAATACAGGGGTTTGCACCAAGGAAAGGGTCTTGGACCCTCATGAGCAGGGCTTTGGAAAATGCTACTGTTGCAGTTCTGTTTAACTATCCTTTCAATTTTTCATGATTGATATTTGAAGGATTAGTGCAAATTTTGGAGAAGCCAATCAAGCAGAAGTTTCTAGCATATTCGAGATTCCTGCAAATTATTTTCAATCAAGAGTTGGAGAACTTACCAACTACAGGAATCACACACACTCTGCAAAATCCTGATACATTCAAGAGAATAGAAATCTGGCTAGTACTAGAAGATTTGATCTAGAGCAGGTGTTTGAGGAGCTGCCATGGTTAATGTTTGATGACATTTTGATTCCACAACTGCATGTGGTGTTATCTGAAGATGAGGAAGTTGCTGGAGGAGATGATGAGAATGATGGTGATGATGACAGTGATGATGATAGAGGTAATGCTAATGATGGAAATGAGGATGATGTTGCAAATTTGGGAGGAGAAAATGTCATTCTTGAGGTCTTTGCACAGCCTCAGGGGGAGAATCAAATAGTACAAGAACAGCCACCACAAACACCACCACACCAACCTTTACCCATTGACCAACCTATACCAACACCACCTGTGTCACCACAAAACCAAATCACCCAATCCCCAACCCAAACCTTAACCCAAAGCCAACCTAAAACATCAACACAAACATCCCCACAAACATCCCCACCACCACAAACACCACCAACCAACATCCCAATACACACAGATACTTACATTCCTAGCCCACCCCATACCCAATCACCACCCCACACAATATCACATATCCAGCCTACACCTATCCATACCCAAACCCCAAACCAAACCCTACCTGAATCATATACACCACCCACATTTACCATCAACCCAATAATTCCTCAAACCACTAATCAAGACCATTCTGTACCTGAACCTTTCTCTACCTCACCACCAATAACCCCTCCGGCTGGAAACTTTCTTTTTCAAAAAAATTTGGATCTGATGTTAGAGAATGCTAAGTTAAGGGAGAGAAATGTGGAGGTGACAAAAGAGAATGTGTTGCTTTTGGATAAGTTGGCCCAGGCTATGATGAAAATTCAAACCCTGGAGCAAGAGGTTGAGAAGACCTGAGCTGCCCCAAAACAGGGGGAGAATAGTATTGTGCCAACTGATGCTGAGGTTAATACAGATGATGCAGTGATAGAGGAGGCTGGTGATAGAAATATTGATGGGTTGACATGTATTCTAAATACTTATTATGGTGATGAGGAAAGTGAAGAGAGGAGAATGGAGGATGAAGAGTATGCAGGTGATAAATCTGATGTTGGAGAAGAGAATTATGATGTAAATGATGAAGTGGTGAATGTTGTATGGAGAGAGGAGGATGATGTGGAGAGAGATGAAGAGGAAACTGTGGATGAAATTGAAAGGATGAATGTTGAAGAAAATGTGGCTACCACAGATGTAGCCATTGATATTCTGACTGATAATGTAACTGAAGAACTGACTGATGTAATCAATGAAAATGATGCTGCTACTGAGGAGCTTATACTCACTGAACCAGAAAATGAATAGGAAGAAAGCTCCAAGAGAGTAGAGTATGATCCAGAGTTGGAAGCACTAGAAAAGGAAATTGACGATTACTAACAGTCTGAAGATGAAGAGGATGTACAGAGGAGATTGGAGAAAGGAAAGGAAAAAGTCTTTGAAGAAGAGCCTGTTAAGGCAAATCTTGTAAAAGAAATTATGAATGAAGAGGAGGAAGCTGCTGCTGCTGCAAGAAGAGAATTTGAAAACATTATGAGAGAAACAAGGGATAGGGAAATACTATCTGAAACCTTGACTCCTCAGGAGATAGCAGAGCAGGAAGCATTGATCAGTCAAGCCAATGTTGCCAAGATGATAAATGAAGAAGAGGCTGACGATCAAGAAGTTATTGAAGCACTGATTAAGTTGAAAAGAGTTGAAGAAGTAGACAACTCTTTGGCCATGGTGGTAAGCATGTTTCAACCTCAAAGTCAACCAGAAAAAGAAACAACTGAAACAGCCAAGCCAACCAATGTGAATATGGAACTGAATATGGAAGAAGAAATTGGTGAATCTATTGCCTCAATGGCTGCAAAGAAATGGGCTCAACAAATTGAAGATGATATCAGACAAAACCCAAGTGAATGGGAATGTGTGGATGATCCCAAATATGGAAAGAAATACTCAAGAAAGAGGGATAAACTAGAATCTTTTGAACCAGCTAAAACAAGTGAGCGTGCCAAAAAGGGAAAATGGGATAATAAGAACAATTACTTTGTATAGACCCCTGATGTTGAGGCAAGTGCAATAAGGGCAATACCCTTGCAAACTTTAAGGCCAGATGAACATGTGCAAGGAGTGCCTAATGTACCAATCCCTGAAGATCCAACTCCTGATGAACCTAAAATAGATGATATTAATGAAACAACTGAGGAGGATGATGATTCTGATGAAACTGATGATGACAATGATGATGATCAGGGAAAGGATGCTGAAACTGCTAATGTTGTGTCCCCACAAGTCACAATGACAGATGAACAAAGGGCAAACATTGAGCAAAGTATGTTGGATGAAAAGAAGAAAGATCCATTAGTTTTGAAACTGATGAGTTATGGGATAACCTTTGAAGCCTTAGCTGATTTGAATGATGATCAGTTGCAGAAAAGGTTGGATAAAGAGAGAGATGAAATCAAGAAGAAAATGGAACAAAAGAACAAAGATGCCCAGAAATACAGAGATTATTTGAGGAAGCATGGGTATTCTGAAAAAAATCTGAGTCATTTCAATGTTGACAAGCTGAAAGAAGCCTATGAAAGCACAAGGGAAGAAATAAAAGAAAATTTTGTGAAAGAAAATGAGGAAGCTGAAAAGCTTGAAACTTTGAAAGAAAAATTTGGAGGAAAATGTGGCTACTTGTTGGAGAAAGGGATGAAACCTGAAATGATTGAAGGTTTAGATAAAGCCACAGTTAAAACAATTTTCAACAACATGAAAAGAAAAGAAAAACTCAAAAGACTACAACCTGAAACAACTGCTGAACAATCAAGGAAATCTCAGGCTGAACAAGAACCTCCTAAGAAGAAAAGAAAGATAATGACTTTAAGAGAGAAACAAATGGTTCAAGCTGAAAAAGAAAAATCAAAAGAGGCAACTGCTGTTGAAACACCAATCCCAGAGGAACCAAAACCTGAACCTGCTGATGAACCTATAGTTCCTTGGGAAAATGAAGAGCTGATTCAAATTCTGAGGAATATTATGATAAATCAAAGAGGAATGGATGAAGATACTTTTAATGCCTTAGAAAAGGAAGACTTGAAAGAACTTCTCTATATACAAAAGTCTTAGTGGGAAAAGGTTCTGAGGGAGGGAGAGAACCCTAGAAGCTTTATTGATGGAAGATTTGTGCCTGCAGGATTGTCAAACAATCCTGGGATAGTGAAAATGATGATTGGTCTCTGTAAAGAAGCAGGACAAAACTTTGAAGACCTCATTAACCTCCCACCTGAAATGGTAGAGTCAATTTACATCAAGACTTTCAAGTTAGGGCCTAGCAAACCTAAGAAGTCTATCCCAACTGGGCCCTCTGCTTCAAGAATGCATGCCTCAGCAAGCAGAGGTGAGTCAAGTAGAGCTGAATCCCAAAGAATAGCAGAACCACAATCAAATGTGGATCTACCAAGAAGACTCTACTTTGACTCAGTCTCTCAATCTCTGAAAGTGTCACACCCCGACTAGGTAGTTGCGGAAGCGTAATACGGGAATGTAACAGATAACACTGGTATCAACCACATTGTTTATAAAAAAATTCAACAACCTAATTTACATCATATTACATTGGTTGGTACTAAGTTTACAAACTAGATGAAAAACACATAACCGGTTCACGGGCTTCTTATTTATTACTATGTATTTGCGTCTATTCTCAGCTATTCAACTTTACTTCTAACACCAAGCACCTAAGCAATTCATTCCAACTTCGGCTTACCTGAAAAGCATGTTAAAACGGGTCAACTACGTCTAGTTGGTGAGTTTCAAGTTTCACGAGTATAAACGAAATCAGTATACGAGTTTGTAAAGTTTACAGTGTGTATGTATACATGTATGTGTATGATGTATTATACTAAGCCACAAGTGAAACCGAAACGAGCTATAATACATGGCCTCTCCTGCCCATGCACTCCCGTTGGCATTTAACAGCCACTTTGCCCCAAGTATGTACTATGTCTAACACCACATAGCAGTATGTAAAAATATAATGACAATGTGCAACTGGGTTTACATATGTTCCGGCATACCCCACCGGCTCTGTCACAGTTGGGTTTGTCAAACCGATAGTACTATCCACACGCCACCGGCACGAAGTTAATCACTTGTGTTTGTGGGGACTTTCAAGTGTTAGTACTTAGATAATTCACATCATCACACGTTTTCAAGCAAATAAGTATAAGTAAACATGCTTTTCACCCCAAAAGTTCGTAAAACGGTTTATAAGGTGGGGTAATGAAACTCACTGTTTAGTAGATAATCAGTACTGTATCAGCCCGTGGTTTGATTGGTTCGCTATTAGAAGTTCCTATAATCAATATTATAATAATATTAATATTTTAATATTATCATAATCTCAATACTAAATTGGGTTGTATAACTAATCTGGGTATAGCTGGAACGCCCAGAAAGTGGCATTAGGCTTAGGTTGTGATGTTGTTCAATGTCTAATACTTAAAACCGAACTTGGCTCAGTTTCCCCGTTTTCCCAGCTGGGCCAAGTTGTTCGTTTATGCGTTCAGAAAACAGTTATGGGGGAGTAAGCTTGGGTAAATGTGTTGGTCAATAAAATGATTAAGTTATAAATAAAGATCATACGTTGGGGTCTCGGATTAGCCACGGGGCCTGTTTCCATTTATTCAGTTCGATTTGAGAAGAAACGCGTACATTCTATCCAGATCGTCCAGGTTTCTCATAAAAAGATTCGTTTTTACTTAATTAATCCAAAAATATGATTTTTAATCACTCTTGGTGTTTTGATATTATCGCAGGTTCGTTAATTGCGAACTTGCCGATTTTTATTAAAATTGAATTTGTTTAAATCTTCAATTTAGCATAAATAATTAACCATTAATTATTAAATTATGAAAATTTAGCCACTTATCAATTAAAATATGTATATTTTTATAAAAATATTTCTGGAATTATTTACTGATTTATTAATTTATAAAAATTCATTTTATCAGCTATAATTTGTCTGAAAATCGTCCATTTATCCCAAACAATCTCCAAAAATTCCACAAAAATTCTTGAATACTAAAATTATGTTCCAAAACAACCTGTATCAATTCCAGAATGTAAAAAGCTCGGGAAATATTCTTTTCGGCCCAATTTCGGCTATAAAAATTTGTATGAAAGCTAATGCATAAAACCCCCTTAGTATTCTCCAAATGATCCCAAAATTTATATGTGATCAAAATTCATCAAATCTAAGTTCCTTGAAAATTTTCATAATTGTTGAAGCATTTTAACTATTTTTCCCCACTTAACGGCCCGATTTGGTAATAAATTCGCCAAATATTCTCGAATGATCGAAGAATTACCAAATTTAAACAGGGGCTCATTTATAAGGTCCCTGATGTCCCTGAAAAATTTCAAGACCTAAAAATATGCACATCACAACCGTAACCTAAACAGCCCGTAAACGCGTATTTCGGCATTACCTTAGCGGGTTTGGCTCGTTTTTGCCTTTCTAATCAACTTCTCAAGCTCTTTGGCTCCTATGTAGGCTAGATACAAGTCCTATATCACAAACCAAGAAAGTTTTCATCAACATAACAGCCCTTGACTTAGGGTTTCGGCTAGGGTGTAAAAACCGAACTTTTGAACCGTAAAAACGCCGTTTAGACCCTCTAATCCGTGTTTATGGCCAAAAAAGAGTATGATTCTGATTCCCAACCGTGTGTATGATCAAAAAATATTTTTGGACCATTTTTAGAATTTTTGTATTGTTAGGAATGATTTTTAATAATCAAACTAAGTGTATACGTTATTAAACATGCCTAAACATGCAATTATTGGATCAAAATAATCAAAATACCTTAAGTTTTTGTTGGGTTTGTGTAAGAACAGCAGATTACCCTTGTTCACGTTCTGGAAAAGTGGTTAACAAACTATCTAAAGTTACTTTCTTATTAAGTTTCTAATAATAATATTAATAATAAAAATGACGGCCGCAAATTGATTTGGGCCTCCCCTTGGGCCCATTTGGCCCAATTTATGTGTCTGTACATGAAATGCCAATCCAAATTTATTTCGGGTTCGGTTTTTGAAGCGAAAATTATATCGGGTACGACAAATAGCGCGAAAACGAGTATTTTTTGGCCATTTTTGTGTAAATTTATAAAAATATGGTATACATTTGTAAAATTCGAAAATATTTTCATGGATCGCTTAAAACATTTCAAATAAGTGTTTGATAAGTCTTTTTTGGCTTAAAGGATGATACAATGCTTGGTTTGTAACTATCTTTCGCGTTAAAATCTATAGCGGGTAGTTAGACGAGCATGTTTTCCTTTAACTTGTTTGCTATCGAACTAAGGCCATAATATTGATATATTGACTCATATTAAACGTATATCACTTATAGATGACCCCCCCCGGGATATCTGGGTCATAATCAGACCCGTTCGGTTATCCGCTCGTTCGTTACGCAATAAGTGGTTAAACGCTTATTCGATTTGTGAAAACTGAGATGTATCCGGTTTTATCACGATTGTCACAGAAAGTGATAATGGAAAGCAAACAATTGAGAGACATTATTATGAAAGAAGATTTTGCTGAGTATACTCAAGAACAGTTGGAGAAAATGGCCGCACTTGATCTTTATGACTATCATGATACAAGCAGGTTGGCAGGAAGGCAACAAAATGAACTTTCCAAGTACCTCAAGGATGAAGCTGACAAGGGATTCCCATTTTTAAAGGAGAAGAAAAGCTGGAAATTGACAAAGAGGATTAAATCAAGAAGGGATGACAAGTTGAAAAAGATAGCCCAAGCTGAACTGTATTAATAGATGAATGCCAAAGACAAGAATCCTCTGTCAAACATGAATACATGCATAAGACTGGAAAGAAGAATAACAATACTAAATTACACTGTGCATAAGAATGGCATCATTGCAGAAATTGAATACAAAGAAAATACAGGTCACTAGGTTCTTCGAAACTCAGAAGGGTTTATTTTCGGAATAATTAGAAGAGATGAAGACCTGACCTACTTGCACTATGAAGATCTGAGAGATATTAGGGATTTGGACATTCCTGAAAGTCATATTCATTTCCAAATCCTTGATATCTTTAGGCAAAGGGCAGCAACAGTGATTGTGAATTGAAGAAAACCTACTACGATGCGAGAAGAAGAAGACAATGATCTTTAGAATAGGATTTACTTTGTAATGTCTTCGGACAGCCTTTGATTATGTAATCATTTGATTTTGTAATGAATATGTAATTTGATTTTGATTTGATGTGTATTATAATTATGTGTAAGTAACCATAGAAGTGTTTTGAGACAACTGAGGTGTTCCAATCTAGGGGAGATTGTTGAGTCAAGATTTGACCTGAAAATGATCATAAGGAAGATTGGAATCTTCTCAGCCTCCTCAGAATTTGGCAAGTATGGAACCGGGCACACCTAAGACATCCGAGCAACGTTTTACTTAACCAGGCATGATATCTTGCCTACCGGGTAAGGTTATCTTCAAGAAGTCTTCTTTAGTGCATACCCGAGCAAGGTTCACTGTATCAAGCAAGTTTGTTCTTCATAGCCAAGTAAGGTTTACCCCGGGTAAGCTCTTCGCTAACCAAGCTCATGAAACCAAGTGATTGGAAGACCGGGCAAGGTATTCATTAATAATAGTGGTCCGAGTAAGCTTGATGTGAGTAATGATATATTCTAAGTGACATCGGGCAGGGATTAACTCTAGCAGAGTACAGTGCTACCGAGCACACTTTGCTAATAAGCTATTTCATAGCAAAGAGTTAAGGGACCATGGAAGAACAATGTTGCTCGTAAGATCTTTCCGGGCAAAGTCTGATAAGATCAAGAAGACTGAAGTCTACTCGGTGAGAGTTAAATGTCTACCCGGTAACTGTTCCCGAACACACTTCAAGGTTATCAAGTCTACCAAGGAAGGCAGAGTACAGAGTCTACTCGGAGAAGAAAAAGCCTACCCGGAAGACTTATTTTACACTTAGCATAGCTTTGAATATGTAATTTGAATATGTACGTTATATTTAGGGTTTCTAGAAGGAATGACAGCTGTAAAGGAGGTGTCAATCCTATAAAAGCAATATTTAGGGCACGCCTCCTAGGGGGCTGGATACGAAATTAGAAAGAATATTTGTGAGTGTCAGCTGTTCTTAGAATCGTACGGATACAACTTTCCCATCAAGAAACCCTAGATAGATTATCGTTTGGATGACCTTCTCTGCCCCGCACCCACCACCTTCGGCAATAAAAACCCTGGTAAGTGTTTATGAAATCTCAAATTACTTTCTGTCAAGAACCACACTCTTTGCTCGTCGTTTCGTTTCCTCTTCACTCATCAACCAAAACCCACAAACATTTGCTTCTGCTTTTTTTGTAAGCCTCATCTTTTTGCTATTTCCCATCTAGGTTTTCTTTGTAAGCCTCATCTTTTTTGCTATTTCCCACCCGAAATTTAAAATTACCTTTTTTCTGTCATGCACACCAACTGTTCGATCTTTTGCCTCAACCAAACTTCTTGATTTTTCACTCTTGTTCTTTCTATTTTCCTTTTGGGTGCTTAAGGGGGGTATTGTGAGTTGGAGTTCTACCCATTTTGCTTTGTTTTGGAGTTATACCTTCCTCCTCTTATGCCTTAGCGGTTGTTGTGGGGTGCTAGATGGGGGTGAGCAACCCGTAGTTGCTCCCCTCCTTCGAGTGTGAGGGGTTTGGTCTCTGTTTCTTGCTCTAACTCATCTCGAGTCGGGGTCTTTAGGGGTCCGGTGTCTTTTGTGATTTGTTTGTTTCTGTTCTCGTGTGTACATGGCTACCATAAAAAGAATTCGAAACGTAAATACAGGAGGGATTGGTCCTAGCTCCACTTACGGTTTAAGGCCATGCCCCTTTAAGCATTTCCACGAGTGTAAGGATGGTAGACCTGGGTCCTCGGGGTTTTTCCGCCTAATTGAGCACATGCAAAGTACCCATTTCAAAACGGATACTCGGAAGAACCTTTTAAAAGACGCTATCTCTAAGGATTTGGACCTGTTTATAGATGTTGGGGAAGCCCTTCGGGAGGGGGATAAATGGTTATGTGGGAGGTGCATGACGTTGCATGCCCTTAGCAGGGGGTGCAAGCATGCTGATGGTGTCTATTCTTTTTCTGTGGATTCTAGAGATGCTGGAGAATTCATTGTTGGGATCCAGAAACCTAATCGTGTGTCTGTGGATAGGGACCCAAGTCCATCTGTAGGAGTGGTTGGGGATGTATCCCTTTTGGAACGGGTTTTCTCCCTTCCCATTCAAACGGTTAAGAGCATCCCCCCAAGTTGTCGTTTGGCGTTTGCTCAGACTTTGGCATGCGCTTTACGCAAGGTAGTGGTTTCACCAGGCTCGATTGAGAATTGGGTCAAATTACTTTTGTTGCCGCGTTGTACTTTAAGGGTGGTGAAACCTTCCACTAGGCAGGAACGCAGGTCAGGGAATCGAAAGTCTTTGCAATGTAGTAGCATTCAGCAAGCACTTGCGGTGTGGAAAGATGGATCTGGTTTTGCTGATTTGGTTCTTTCTCTCTTTGATAACGTGGGGGGAGCATTTTTTCTAAAAGAGAGGTCGGAGGGGAGGAGGGTTCTGAAAACAGCCTTAATATTAAACAATGTCTCAGGAAAGTCAGGGATGGTCATTTCACAGCTGCAGTCAAGGTATTATGCTCAAGTGGGGTTGCCCCTCTCGGAGATTCAACCATGAAAGCCCTCATTGATAAACACCCAGTGGTGCCGCCTCCGTCCTTGCCTTCTAGCTCTGTCGTCCTGCCTACTCTCTCTGTGGATGGGGACTGTGTGCTTAGATGTATCCGATCATTTCCTAAAGGGACCTCATGCGGGAGAGACGGGTTGCGGGCGCAACACTTGTTGGACGCTCTTAGTGGTGAGGGATCAGTGACTTCCATGGGTCTGCTCTCAGCCATCACTGAAGTCGTCAACTTATGGCTTGGGGGTCTGTGCCCCAAGGTGCTCGCTGAGTTTATTGCTTCGGCCCCCCTTACCCCTTTATTAAAGCCGGATAATGGAATTCGGCCCATTGCTGTGGGGGCTATCTGGCGTAGGTTGGTTTCTAAAGTGGCTATGAAGATGGTTGGGAAGGAAATGGCTCAGTATTTAGGGGACTTTCAGTTTGGGGTGGGGACCCCTAATGGGGCAGAGGCGGTGCTTCACAGCGCGAACCGGTTTCTTAACTCCTTTCACGCGGACGGCTCTTTAGCTATGCTTACCGTGGACTTCTCCAACGCCTTCAATATGGTCGACCGCACAGCCCTTCTCCGAGAGGTTCATCATCATTTCCCGTCTATCTATCTATGGGTCCAGTTCCTTTATGCCCAGCCGGCTAGGTTGTACGTTGATGATAACTGTATAGGGGCTACTACTGGGGTTCAGCAGGGAGACCCCCTTGGGCCCCTCCTCTTTGCCTTAGCATTACACCCTCTTGTTCTCCGGGTACAAAATGACTGTAACCTCCCATTTCATGCTTGGTACTTGGATGATGGGACTATTATTAGTGGTGCCAACGAAGTCGCTAAAGCCCTAGACATTATCAACTCGGAAGGGCCATCATTGGGGCTGCAACTTAATATTAAGAAAACCGAGGTTTTTTGGCCAACGTGTAACGGGGTGAAAGTCAAAGATGGGCTCTTCCCTAGTGGGATTGGTAGACCAGAGAGAGGGGTAAAGCTCCTTGGAGGGGCTGTTAGTCGAGATCCCTACTTTATTAAGGAGTTGGCGAGGCGGAGAGCATCTCGTGCGGTTGATCTTATGAAACTCTTACCTTGCCTTAGGGATCCCCAGAGCGAACTCCTCCTGCTTAGGTCTTGCATGGGGGTTGCTAAGTTGCTTTTTGGGTTACGAACATGCCACCCCCATATGATGGATGATGCGGTATCCTGTTTTGATAAGGGGCTACGAGAAGCCATCGAAGACATAGTTGTATGTGGAGGCCCGTTCTTTGGTGATCTTCAGTGGCGACTTGCATCTTTACCGATGCGCTTAGGGGGTTTAGGCCTTCTTTCGGCTCATGATGTCGGGGTTTACGCTTTTGTAGCGTCGAGGGCTCAGTCTTGGAAGCTACAGAATCACATCTTAAGGAATAGCGGAGTTGTCGACCTGGACCCAGACTACGTGCAGGCCCTGGAACGCCTAAATGGCGCTCTCCCAGACTTTGACATTGGCGGTTTCTCTAATATGGACACCGCCCCACCAAAGCCTCAAAAAACTTTGGCGAATGCCCTTTTTGGAAAAATCGCCCAGAGCCTGGGAGAAGTTTTTGGATTGTCCCCCCGACAGAAGGCGGTTTTTGAATGCTTACAAGGTCCTCATGCCCAAGATTTTCTGACCGTTATCCCGATTGATGGCTTGGGCCAAAGCATGTTTGCGGTTGAGTATAGGGCCATTCTTAAGTACCGTTTGATGGTCCCAATGTACCCCGAAGACGAAACATGTCCGATCTGCCGTAAGGCCTGCCTGGATAAATTCGGAGAGCATGCGGTTCATTGCAAGGAGATGCCTGGGTTCAAATACCGACATGATTGGGTGCGGGACGTTCTTTGGGACATCTTAAGGCGAGCTGGGATATCAGCTAAAAAGGAAGCCCCCGTAAACTTCCTTACAGACCCCACGGAAGGGAGATCCACTCTACGACCGGCAGATTTGCTCGTCTTTGGTTGGGCCGGGGGAAAACACGCTTGTGTTGACCTCACAGGGGTATCTCCCTTAGCTGGTTTGAGGGATAATGGGTTTGTAGCTGGGCAAGCAATAAAAAGGGCTGAAACGAAGAAGGTGGAGAAACATGCTAAAGCCTGCGAAGAGAACCAACATGTTTTTGTCCCTCTGGCTTTTGATACATTTGGCTCCTTGGCACCGGAAGCTATCCGTTTTCTAACCAGGGTCCAACAGGTTGTGCATAGCAATGTGTCGACTCCAAAGGGGCAGGGGTATGTCTTTAGCAGGTTAGGGTTTGCAATTCAGAAAGGGGTGGCGGCGCAACTTGTTGCCCGCCTACCTGCTATATTGATGTAATATCTATGTTTCATCAGTAGAAATAAATAAAATCTAATTTACAAAAAAAAAAAAAAAAATATTATATAAATGGAAATCTTTTGATTGAATCTTGTGTGTTAGTTACCTTTGATTAATTGTTCAGCAACTAAATCGTTTGTTATTGATTCCGCCTTTATCAAACGGTTTTCTTTCTAAATATCTTGTCAACACATTATTGTGTGAGTTATGACTTAATTTGTTAACGATCTACCAACAATAGGGGACCTGACAAAAGCCTATAAACACCATTAGCCTTGTTTAATCGTGTCTAGCCCAGTTAACAACTTAAGTGGGCTCGGTGTTCGTTATTCTCGGTGTAACTCTTACCGGGTCATAATCGGGTCGGCCCACGTTGACTTGACCCGAACCGACCATATTTTCAACAAATGTGTGGTAAGGGGAAAGAATCCTTGATACATGCTTTATTTAAAATAGTGAAAACAACACATACCCTTCACTTTCCATTTTTCTTTGAAACAACTACCACATTGGCTAACCATTTTGGATACTTAAATTCTCTAATCATACATGTCTTAAGAAGTCTTTCAACTTCTTCCTGGATAATGACATTTCTCTCAGGAGCAAACTTTCTTCGCTTCTGGTGAATAGGCATGACAGAAGTGTTTATACCCAATTTATGTGTAATAATATCTTTAGAAATACCTGTTATGTCGGAATATTTGAAGGCAAAAGTAGATTTCCTTTGTTTGCGAAATGATACCATGCTAATGATACCGGATGGTAAAGGAAAAGTATTAAAGTTGTTCCAACATAATTTGCATTTTACCAAACTATAAATGCGTAATTGTCACACCCGGCCCTGAGCGGCGGAAACAGCCGGGCGCGCGCGAGTGGGGATTGATAATTAAGCACGGGCCATTGCAAACATTCAAAGATTTTCATTGCGCATGAAAAGTTTAATACAAATACATTACATTGTTTAAAAATTATAAAAACATCCAAGTATAAAAACTGTTGATTTCCACGCCATATCCCCTTGCGCGGCGGGAACAACCACGCGCATCGAAGGGATAGAACTAAAATCTTCCAAAAAGCTAGTTTTAGATGTTCAGCGTGAGGTGCTCTAAGTGTGACTGCATGCGCTACCTAGTTATCTCCTGAAAGACACGTAAAAACATTCGAATCAGTATAAACTGAGTGAGTTCACAAGTTTTAGTAACTTGATAAATCGTATTGCATCATAATCTTGATACAAATCATTCTGAAACATAATTCTGATATCATCATTAAAACACATGCTTGGTAAAACATAGTTCTATCAACATATTCTGATAAAATCGTTCCGCGGTTTACGCGCGAACATTTCTGGGCACTGTGCTCGTCTGTGCAAAGTGGCGCTGCCACTACGAGCTAAAATGAGTAGTACCGTCCCGCGGATTACGCGCGAACATTTCTGGGCAATGTGCTCGTCCATGCAAAGTGGCGCTGCCACTACGAGCAAATCAATAATTCCGTCCCGCGGGTTACGCGCGAACGTTTCAGGAAAAATGTGCTCGTCCATGCAAAGTGGCGCTGCCACTACGAGCAAATCAATAATTCCGTCCCGCGGGTTACGCGCGAACGTTTCAGGAAAAATGTGCTCGTCCATGCAAAGTGGCGCTGCCACTACGAGCAAATCAATAATTCCGTCCCGCGGGTTACGCGCGAACGTTTCAGGAAAAATGTGCTCGTCCATGCAAAGTGGCGCTGCCACTACGAGCAAATCAATAATTCCGTCCCGCGGGTTACGCGCGGACGTTGTGCCGGAAAACAAGGCGCTCGTCCATGCAAAGTGGCGCGACCCCTACGAGCGGGCTCAAACCCATAGTACTGCCCCATGACCATACTAGGCACTCGTCCATGCAAAGAGGTGCGACCCCTACGAGTGGGTGGATCAAACCAGCAGTCCCTACCCTTAGAGTTCCAATGGTAAAGTGATCACTTACTCGAGTTCTAGCGCACATACATCGAAGACCTTAGATAACCGTTCGCATTGCTCATTATGAAATATAATTTAAACACATAATCGCTTGCATAGCTTGTAAGTATACCATGATAAAACATTATTTAAGTACGTGTCCCTCGCCCCGAAAACAATTTAAAAACAGTGAAAACAGTGAAAATAGGGGCTGTGAGACTCACCTGTGGTTCTTGTTAAGGGATTAAATCGAGATTCGGGTTTTCTTGGTGTTGGCCTTGGAATTGAAGGTCTAGAATACGATTAAATAACAAGAAGTATATATATTAAGATCAAGAAATAGGAGAATATAAGGGTTGGAAAGTAGATCTCAAGGTTATATTCTCGGCTTACCTAGTAACAGGATCGGAAATGAAAACAACGGATGCTTGGGAGAGGATTAGTGCAAGTTTGCAGTTCTTTGAAGTGTGTTTTGGGTGATAATTTAGGTTACATATTTATAGGCAAACTCAAGGGAACACAATCCCTTGCTTTAGGGGATTGTAATCTTTTCATATCTAGGGGTAATGATGATAAAGTATGGAAATTATTATTATTTATTTAAGAGTGGAGTAGTGGATAAAAGATTTTGATTTGATTTGGTCAGGACATGCAGGTCTGGGGTTGGTGAGAATAGGGTGGCTGACAGTTGACTTTTCGTGTTACAGTGTGCTTTTTCAGGTACTTTTGTTAGTGTACAGTAAAAAGTGGAAAATCTCTGAAACACGCTACCGTTTCTTTTTGGGCGGGAGTAATCTCCTTACATCTGGAGAATAGACTAAGTGTTCTGCGCGTATTACTTTGTGCGCATAGCTTTCTGCGTGAAGGACATTTCTTTGCTGCGGGTAGGTGCGTGACCTTCTCGCAGTCAGGGACATTGAGTTTCATTTGTAGATTCTCCAGGTGGTCTTGGTATTTCAACATAGTGATCAGTTATGTTGAAGTCAATTCCATCTTGGAGCTTCAGACAAACTAGCTCTCAATGTTCCCGCCATGCGGGGAGGTTAGTTCCCTTCCGCACGCGCATAAACGATTTAGGATGCACCCGCCTTAGCATCATGCGGGATGGTCAACCCATTAGACAACATAACGTTAAGGTGCATGAAAACATAAAGCCAAAACATTCGCGCATGGCGCATATAACATATGCCCACGCTGGTTCTTAACATGGCGCGCTCGCGCAGGGCGCACATAACAAATGCACGCGCTGATTCTAACACAGCGCGCTCGCGCAGGGCGCACATAACATAATTACCTAATATTTAGGTTGATTACTTGGTTTAAGGGATTGAGAAATTTACCGGGTGTCACATTCTCCCCCTGTTAAGCGAATTTCGTCCCGAAATTTAGGAGACGTTGCTGGCAGAAGCCATGCTCTGAAATAGGTGTGGGCATTTCATGCGCATCTGGTCTTCTCTTTCCCAAGTGAATTCAGGCCCACGCCTCGAGTTCCATTGAACCTTTACTAACTTGATTTTGCTTCTGCGCAACTTTTGTTCCTTCCAATCGGTTACTGCTATAGGTTCTTCTACGAAGTGCAGCTGTTTGTCGATGTGAATCTCTTCCAACGGCAAAATCAACGTTTCATCAGATAAACACTTTTTGAGGTTGGACACATGAAACGTATCATGAACTCCACTGAGTTCGGCGGGTAAACGGAGTTTATAAGCAACCGGACCGATCCTTTCCAGGATCTCAAATGGTCCGATGAAGCGCGGATTCAACTTTCCTCGCTTGCCGAAACGGGGGACTCCTTTCCATGGAGAGACTTTCAAAAGTACTTTATCCCCTACTTGAAATTCCAATGGTTTCCTTCGCACATCTGCGTAGCTCTTCTGTCTATCGCGCGCTGTCTTAAGGCGATCCCTTATCTGAAAAATCTTGTCTGTTGTTTCTTGGATCAATTCTGGACCAGTCATTTGTTTGTCACCCACTTCAGCCCAGCACAGTGGGGATCTACACTTGCGCCCGTACAAAGCTTCGAACGGCGCAGCCTTGATACTTGTGTGATAGCTGTTGTTGTAAGAAAATTCAACCAATGGGAGATGAGTATCCCAGCTACCTCCGAAATCGATTGCGCACGCGCGTAGCATGTCTTCCAATGTCTGGATTGTTCGCTCGCTTTGCCCATCCGTTTGAGGATGATATGCCGTACTCATGTCAAGACGAGTACCTAAAGCCCCTTGTAACGATCTCCAAAATCTTGAGGTGAACCGACTATCTCTATCAGAAATGATGGACACTGGGACTCCATGTTTTGAAACTACTTCTCGAATATACAATCGGGCTAACTTTTCCATCTTATCGGTTTCCTTGATCGGCAGGAAGTGTGCTGACTTAGTTAGCCGATCCACAATAACCCAGATCGTGTCGTAACCCCCAGGTGTCCTTGGCAGTTTGGTGATGAAGTCCATAGAGATTTGTTCCCACTTCCACATGGGAATTTCTGGCTGTTGAAGCAACCCTGATGGTTTCTGGTATTCAGCCTTTACCTTCGAACACGTCAGGCACTTACTGACATACGTCGCGATGGCGCCTTTAAGATTGGGCCACCAATACAGCGCTTTAACATCTTGGTACATCTTATCTGCGCCAGGATGTACGGAATACCGCGTCTTGTGAGCTTCGTTTAATACTTGCTCGCGCAATCCTCCCTTGAGAGGGACCCATATGCGGTTAGCGAAATATAGATTGCCGTTCTCTTTAAGTTCCAAACTCTTAATCATACCCCCAAGGCATTCGTTTTTAACAAACTCTGGTTTCAAGGCTTCTTGCTGAGCGTCTCGGATGCGGGTAGAGAGATCTGCGTGAATGGTCAACCTTAGAGCCTTGACTCGTAGCGTTTTTATTCGCTCCTTCCTACTTAGCGCGTCTGCTACCACATTCGCCTTTCCAGGGTGGTACTTAATTTCACAATCATAATCATTCAACAACTCCACCCATCTTCGTTGCCTCATGTTTAAATCCTTTTGATCAAATATATGTTGAAGGCTCTTGTGATCCGTAAAGATTACACACTTTGTACCATAGAGGTAATGGCGCCAAATCTTTAGCGCGAAGACAACCGCTCCAAGTTCCAGATCATGCGTTGTGTAGTTCTTTTCATTGGTCTTGAGTTGGCGCGAGGCATACGCTATGACTTTGTCTCGCTGCATAAGGACACATCCAAGTCCCTGATGTGAAGCGTCGCAGTAAACGACGATGTCGTTCGTCCCTTCGGGCAGAGACAAAATTGGCGCACTACATAACTTTTGTTTCAACATTTGAAACGCTGCTTCCTGATTTTCGCCCCAAACAAACTTCTTGTCTTTCTGAGTTAGCGTGGTCAGAGGTAGAGCTATCTTGGAGAAGTTCTCAATGAAGCGTCGATAGTAGCCAGCTAGTCCTAGGAATTGCCTCACCTCAGTTGGGGTTTTTGGCGCTTCCCAGTTTTCGATGGCCTTGACTTTGGAAGGATCAACGTGTATTCCTTTCTCGTTTACAACGTGACCGAGAAAATGAACTTCTCTAAGCCAAAACTCGCACTTGGAAAACTTCGCATACAACTTTTCTTTCCTCAACAATTCCAAAATCAATCTCAGGTGTTGCTCATGCTCGGCCTTGGTCCGAGAGTAAATCAGAATATCATCTATAAACACAATCACAAACTTGTCCAAGTATGGTTTGCATACGCGGTTCATCAGATCCATGAATACAGCCGGCGCATTAGTTAGCCCGAAAGGCATCACTAAGAACTCATAATGGCCGTATCTAGTTCGGAAGGCTGTTTTCGGCACATCTTCCTCATGGACCCTAAGTTGGTGGTATCCTGACCGTAGATCTATCTTCGAATAATAACTGGATCCCTGCAACTGGTCAAATAAGTCGTCAATCCTCGGTAAGGGGTACCGATTTTTGACTGTCAGCTTATTCAGCTCCCTGTAGTCAATACACATTCTGAACGAACCATCCTTCTTCTTAACAAACAGTACTGGAGCTCCCCAAGGTGAAAAGCTTGGGCGTATGAAACCCTTATCCAATAGTTCCTGTAACTGATTGGATAGCTCTTGCATCTCTGATGGAGCTAGTCGATAAGGCGCTCGAGCTACTGGCGCAGCTCCTGGGACCAAATCAATACGAAACTCGACTTGTCGCGGCGGCGGTAATCCGGGCAAATCTTCAGGAAAAACTTCTGGAAATTCGCGCACTACTGGTAAGTCTTCAATTCTTCGCTCATCTCCTTTCTTCTCTACGACATGCGCCAGGAAGGCGTAGCACCCTTTCCTTAGGCACTTACGCGCCTTTAGGCACGAAATCAGTTTCGTCGCAACTCCCCTTCTTTCCCCTTGAATTACCAAGGTTTCTCCGTTCAACAGTGGGACCCGAACCTGCTTCTCATGGCAAATAACTTCCGCGTGGTTCTCGACTAACCAATCCATACCTATCACAATGTCAAAACTTCCCAAGTCTATTGGCAACAAGTTAATATTGAACCCGTGACCTCCCATGACTATTACACATTGTTCAGTTCTTTCGCTTGCGCATAACTGCCTACCATTGGCTAGTTCTATAGTATAAGGTGTGTCTAGCCTACTGGTTGCTAGGCCTAGGGAGTCTTTAAACTCAGCGGATATAAAACTCAGGTCAGCGCCAGTATCAAATAAGACAGATGCAAAATGTCCGTTAAGCAAAAACGTACCGGTTACCACATTCGGCTCTTCTTTAGCTTCGCCTGCGCCGATCACAAAAGCTCTCCCGCGAGCTTGGTTCCCCTTTTGCGGGCAATCCCGACTAAAATGCCCTGGCTTCCCGCATGCGTAGCAGTTGTCGCTCGCTCCAGCTTCTCTGACACGGCAATTCATCGTCTTGTGCCCTGGTCTGCCACATTTGGCGCATTCGATTCTTGCGCATTCACCCTCGTGGTGATACTTGCATTTGTTGCACCATGGGCGAGGCCCGCTGTATCCTCTCCTTGATGGCTCCGCGGCTTGGATCGCGAAAGCCCTCAAGCTCTCCTGCTTCTTGAACGGTGGCTGCTTGGAGTCGGACCCTCGGTGGTGAGAGTTCCACTTCCTCTTGGGATCAGAGGTTCGCTGCTCGATTCCGCGCGTAGTTAACATACCCGCACGGACCGTATCCCTTGTAAGGGTGATGGCCCGCGCTACCGCCTCATCAAAGGTTGGAGGCGCTGCGGCGTTGAGCGGAACCCTAACAACAGGAGGTAACCCAAAAATATACCTCTCGATCTTCTTTTCCTCCGTGTTTGCCATGTCTGGCACCAACTGGCAAAGCTCGTTGAACCGGTTGTTGTAGGCGTCGATATCCGTTCCTACCATGGTGTGGTTCCAGAATTCCTGTTGTAGGTTCTGAATTTCTGCGCGAGAGCAGAACTTTCTCATCAACATTTCCTTCAGTTCCTCCCAGGTCTTGTGAAGAGCAACTTCTCGCCCCAAGGTTTTCACTTGAAGCTTCCACCAAGACGAAGCTGCTTCTTGGAACATGCAGGTCGCGTAAAGGACCTTCTGGTTCTCACTACATCCGCTAATGGAGAGAACTGTCTCCATCTTGTCAATCCAGTTGTAGAGCCCAATGGCCCCTTCGGTACCCTTAAATGGCCAAGGCTTACAGGCCATGAATGTCTTGTAGGAGCATCCTTTGTCCAAGGCTCCTGATTCGGGTTCTGGGGTCTCATTCTGACGACCCTGACTTGATTCGGCCTTGCTGGCCTCATGTGTTGCGATTGCTTGCGCGATTATTTCCGCGAGTTCCTCGGGTGTCATGGTAATTCCTTTGGCTTTAGTTGGAGGCATTCTCGCTTTAAAAGAGAATGAAAATATATCAAACTTAGCGCATGTACTCTGAGCACATAATGTTATCATTATTTACTAGACACTGTGTGACCCGTGTTCCTAAGTGTGTGTATAGTTTCTTTTGAAAATATTTTCTTTGAAAAATATTTCATGTGATTCCCCAACGGTTATAGTCTAGGTTAAAACTTCTTTTCCTAGTTCGCTATAACCAGTGCTCTGATACCAATCTGTCACACCCGGCCCTGAGCGGCGGAAACAGCCGGGCGCGCGCGAGTGGGGATTGATAATTAAGCACGGGCCATTGCAAACATTCAAAGATTTTCATTGCGCATGAAAAGTTTAATACAAATACATTACATTGTTTAAAAATTATAAAAACATCCAAGTATAAAAACTGTTGATTTCCACGCCATATCCCCTTGCGCGGCGGGAACAACCACGCGCATCGAAGGGATAGAACTAAAATCTTCCAAAAAGCTAGTTTTAGATGTTCAGCGTGAGGTGCTCTAAGTGTGACTGCATGCGCTACCTAGTTATCTCCTGAAAGACACGTAAAAACATTCGAATCAGTATAAACTGAGTGAGTTCACAAGTTTTAGTAACTTGATAAATCGTATTGCATCATAATCTTGATACAAATCATTCTGAAACATAATTCTGATATCATCATTAAAACACATGCTTGGTAAAACATAGTTCTATCAACATATTCTGATAAAATCGTTCCGCGGTTTACGCGCGAACATTTCTGGGCACTGTGCTCGTCTGTGCAAAGTGGCGCAGCCACTACGAGCTAAAATGAGTAGTACCGTCCCGCGGATTACGCGCGAACATTTCTGGGCAATGTGCTCGTCCATGCAAAGTGGCGCTGCCACTACGAGCAAATCAATAATTCCGTCCCGCGGGTTACGCGCGAACGTTTCAGGAAAAATGTGCTCGTCCATGCAAAGTGGCGCTGCCACTACGAGCAAATCAATAATTCCGTCCCGCGGGTTACGCGCGAACGTTTCAGGAAAAATGTGCTCGTCCATGCAAAGTGGCGCTGCCACTACGAGCAAATCAATAATTCCGTCCCGCGGGTTACGCGCGAACGTTTCAGGAAAAATGTGCTCGTCCATGCAAAGTGGCGCTTCCACTACGAGCAAATCAATAATTCCGTCCCGCGGGTTACGCGCGGACGTTGTGCCGGAAAACAAGGCGCTCGTCCATGCAAAGTGGCGCGACCCCTACGAGCGGGCTCAAACCCATAGTACTGCCCCATGACCATACTAGGCACTCGTCCATGCAAAGAGGTGCGACCCCTACGAGTGGGTGGATCAAACCAGCAGTCCCTACCCTTAGAGTTCCAATGGTAAAGTGATCACTTACTCGAGTTCTAGCGCACATACATCGAAGACCTTAGATAACCGTTCGCATTGCTCATTATGAAATATAATTTAAACACATAATCGCTTGCATAGCTTGTAAGTATACCATGATAAAACATTATTTAAGTACGTGTCCCTCGCCCCGAAAACAATTTAAAAACAGTGAAAACAGTGAAAATAGGGGCTGTGAGACTCACCTGTGGTTCTTGTTAAGGGATTAAATCGAGATTCGGGTTTTCTTGGTGTTGGCCTTGGAATTGAAGGTCTAGAATACGATTAAATAACAAGAAGTATATATATTAAGATCAAGAAATAGGAGAATATAAGGGTTGGAAAGTAGATCTCAAGGTTATATTCTCGGCTTACCTAGTAACAGGATCGGAAATGAAAACAACGGATGCTTGGGAGAGGATTAGTGCAAGTTTGCAGTTCTTTGAAGTGTGTTTTGGGTGATAATTTAGGTTACATATTTATAGGCAAACTCAAGGGAACACAATCCCTTGCTTTAGGGGATTGTAATCTTTTCATATCTAGGGGTAATGATGATAAAGTATGGAAATTATTATTATTTATTTAAGAGTGGAGTAGTGGATAAAAGATTTTGATTTGATTTGGTCAGGACATGCAGGTCTGGGGTTGGTGAGAATAGGGTGGCTGACAGTTGACTTTTCGTGTTACAGTGTGCTTTTTCAGGTACTTTTGTTAGTGTACAGTAAAAAGTGGAAAATCTCTGAAACACGCTACCGTTTCTTTTTGGGCGGGAGTAATCTCCTTACATCTGGAGAATAGACTAAGTGTTCTGCGCGTATTACTTTGTGCGCATAGCTTTCTGCGTGAAGGACATTTCTTTGCTGCGGGTAGGTGCGTGACCTTCTCGCAGTCAGGGACATTGAGTTTCATTTGTAGATTCTCCAGGTGGTCTTGGTATTTCAACATAGTGATCAGTTATGTTGAAGTCAATTCCATCTTGGAGCTTCAGACAAACTAGCTCTCAATGTTCCCGCCATGCGGGGAGGTTAGTTCCCTTCCGCACGCGCATAAACGATTTAGGATGCACCCGCCTTAGCATCATGCGGGATGGTCAACCCATTAGACAACATAACGTTAAGGTGCATGAAAACATAAAGCCAAAACATTCGCGCATGGCGCATATAACATATGCCCACGCTGGTTCTTAACATGGCGCGCTCGCGCAGGGCGCACATAACAAATGCACGCGCTGATTCTAACACAGCGCGCTCGCGCAGGGCGCACATAACATAATTACCTAATATTTAGGTTGATTACTTGGTTTAAGGGATTGAGAAATTTACCGGGTGTCACAGTAATGCATTAAAAGACTGCGTACGGTTTGTCGATATATGGTTAGTAACAATTGTATTGTTTTATTAATCTACTTATCAGTTTATGAGGCATTTATGTAAATCTCATCGTATATCTTATTAATGTATAAGTGAAATTAATAGTTAAAAAGAAAAAAAAAAGAAAAAAAATGCACGGACGTCGTTCAGCAGCGGAGATAATTAAATAGTTAGGATCCACCCCTTCTCACCGATACCAAGATTTTTTTATTTATGTATTAATTGTTTTTAAGAAAACTTCATCACCGATTCCTAGATGAAAATTCAAAAACTAATCTGACAATATATTCTATGTAATTAAAAATTTAATGTAAGAATCTTTTTTCTACATTTTTGTTATAAACACTGGCACGCAATACCATGTGGAAGTAACGTCTTCGTAAAGCATACTTTTATATCGTCGGTGGTGCGGATTACGAAGCACCTGTTGCTGAGGCTAAAATGTGTTTTTTTAACGGCAACGTACGTACTCATATTGAAACAAAATTAATTAGCTCTAGCTGGCACGAAAAAAGTGAGAATGAAATAAAAACACTTGAAGCAAACAAGCATATAAGGCTTTGGGTAATGGGGCTTGTTTGAGCCCTCAAGTGATCCAATCAAAATTTGACACGTATGCAATGCCATGGCCATGGATCAAGCCCCTCAACCAAGCTCCAGAGGGTGTAGTAGTTCAGGTGATCAGGGGCTTGATCCAGTTATTTATTTATTTAATTATTTTAAATAATACATTAAATAATAATATAAAACATTACATTAATAATAATCTAAAACTATTCTCACCATATGTGGGACTGGGACTAAAATAGTGACGTATCAAAGTTTCGTTAGCGGTCTTTCGATCAAGAATACGTAGTTGCCGGACCAATGGGGCTCGGGGGCGATTTTGATCTCTCAAAAAGCTTACCGTCATTTGAACCGCTTGACAAATGAGTTCGTCTTCTTCGATAGAATAGGAAGACGAAGACAATGACAACGATGCCATTTATAAATATGGAGAGAAAGAGAAGTTTTGGTAGAGAGAATGTGTGGTTTGAGTTTTTATAAAAAGTGTGGATTTGTATTTATAGGATATATATATATATTGACTGGCCAACGGATAGGTTGACCAGTCAACCATTCTCCAACGGCTAGATTAGCCCCACGATTCCAGCCACGGGGACCAACCGCGCCCGGGCTCACCTGAGGGGTGTAGCGGTGTTCTCGAGCCACATCAGCGGCCGCACCCCCCCCCCCCCCATTCACCCCCCATTACCCTCAGCCTAACATTTACATGGGAATTACACCTTTATACACAATCTAGATTTAGAAGGCAGGGTTGAATCAATATATAACAAAATAAAAAAGGTAAAAATAACCATACATAATGGATCTGTGTGGGTATGAGGTAATGGAATGAGTGATGGAATGAAATGGGCGATGGAATAGTATTGACGAAGTAATTGAATAAATCATTATCATTCTATTGAAATGTTTGGTTATCATGTGAGAACAGAATGAATTATTACTTTATGTTGTTTAGAATGCTGATAAAAGCCAGAAAAAAAATAGTAGTGAGTGATAGTGGGCGGCAAGCATAAATGGTGGTGGTGATGGGCGGCGGTGGTGACGGGTGGGAGCGGGGAGCGATGCTTGGTGGCGATGGGTGATTAGGTGGTGGTGACGGGTAGTGATGGTAGGTAGTGGTGGCGGTATTGGGAGGAGAGGCAGTGCTGGCGTACGACCAGCGGGGTGGTGATGGTAATGGGCAACGGCGGGCGGTGGCTGTGGTGGGTAGTTGGTGGTGGTGGTGGGAGGGTTGCGGATGTGATTTATTGTGAACAATGAATATAATGAAAAAAATAAAGGGGGGGGGGTGATGAAATGAATTTGAGGTGTTTTTTGGGGGAATGGAATGGAAATGGTAGGTGATTCCATTCCATTGATCCAACCACATTTTTTTCATTCCCTTGCAACGATTCATTTCATTCCGTCTCTCATTACTTCATACCAAACGTTACTATAATATTATTACAATTAAATAAATATAGTTTAAAATCTTTATTACCATCCCTTGTACACAACCATAATTGGATTGTATTATTGATGAGACCCAACCAGAATTGACTTGTTTGAGTTGGGAATTGTTGCCAACACTAAAAGTTACTAAAATCCTTTTTTTTTCATAGATCATGATTCATAGACCATGTATAGTTAAAATGTTTCACCCTTAAGTATTTCGCGTCATGTGATTCTCATTCAGAGTTTTGCCTTTGTGGAAAAAGAGGGTGTAGTTAAAATGCCCACCCTTAAGCATTTTATGTCATGTGGCGCCCAATCACTTTTATATTTTTTTAGTTTATTCATTAAATAATTAAATATTAAATTACAAAAACTACATTAAATTTAAAATAAAAAACTAAATTAGAATAAAAAAATACATTAAATTTAAAAATAAAAATTACAATAATAATAATAGTAAGACTAAATATTGTATTTTTCAAAAATTTATTTTGCTGAATTGCTTTAAGAGATTGGACTCTCGTGTGATCTTCGAATAACTCGTTTTTTAAAACCTCGATGCCATTGTCCAATTCCTTCCTTTTAAGTATCTCGACGGCGTCCAATTTTACTTGAAGACGTTGAGCTCCAAGGTCTTGTATACCTTTGAGTCGAATGTTCATTTCTTTAAAACGACTTTCCATTTCGGCATTCGAACCCGTTGACGCCGAAGACGCGACCCTTCCCCCTTCATTTCCTTCTTCTACCCGGAAATCGAGGAATCTCGAAAACATCTAAGTAGGCATGCTCGTCTTCATTATCACTTAAGTTGATTTCGAACATCGGACCTTGGCGTTTCCGGATCAACCGAAAACGATGTTTTAGACCTTTTGTTAGGCCTAAAACTTCCGGTGTTGGCGGGCTTAACGAGGCACCACTTAGGGTGAAACCTCAATCGTTTCCAACAGTTCATGTAATGGAAGTTCCTCGACTTATGTTGAAACTCTATCAACGCCTTTTCAATGATATTCGCGTCAGAGACACCGCTACCACACGTGTAAACCATCGTGAGTGAACCGTATGGTAAACATGAATTTGGAGTTTATATCGGTCCATTTCGACATTACATAATCTTTTTCCCAGCGCGAGTTGTCACACCCCGACCAAAGACGGCGGGACTTGCAAGGGTGCAACGGATTGCTCAAGAACACAAGACACTATTAAAGTGACAATATTTAGTCAACTCATTTAATTTCACAAAATCATAAGAAGTCACATAACATGTGCATACAATAACCGAATTCGAACATAGCAAATAATATATTGTTCGTTTTGCTAATAACCTACTAGTCTTGATTATGTTTTTCTTCAAGCCTCGAGTCAACCTAAAGTCAAACCTGTAACATTGCATAAATAGAATTTGTCAACACAACGGTTGGTGAGCAATTTCATAGATTTGAACAATATGTATATAATAGAAAATCCTACAACTTGTATACAAAACAATAAATAATAGCAACAATTCAGAAAATGAAATCGTTAATAAGAATACACTAACGACACCTTGCTATAAGGGGATGCCAAATAGACTAGGGTTTATATGAAATCGTTAATAAGAATACATTAACGACACCTTTCTATAAGGGGATGCCAAATATACTCGGATTTATGAATCAACCAACCAAAAGCGGTAAACACATTAGCACATAAGCATGTAAGCATATAACACCAAATCGAGCATTTATTTAAATAAAGTATACAATAAAGTTTGTGGTTTAAGACTCAAGTATAAAACATTTAGTTTGAATAAGTATGCAATATCACCCCCAAAACGAATGATGGAAAACGGGGAACGAAAGTACTCACGTTCAAGTAATAAACTTGAAAGATTGGTGAATTGGAGGTTAACCGGAACGACGAGTTTAACGAACAAAGCCTAAAAGAAAAAGAAGTCTTATATTAGAAAAGTTGTCTTGGAAGTCTTTAAATAAAAATAATTGATGAGAAATGTAAACAATTAAAGTTTAAGGTTTAAAATGTAAATATTTAAGAAATTATAACAATAGTCTTTTAAAAATAAAAGTTTACTGAAACCGGGTTAAAGTATCTAGCCTTAATATTTACTCAACCTATGTTAAGTAATAAGATGGGTAAAAATGCAAGAATGCAAGTCCCTTTATAATATAGATACTAAAATGGGTTTTTAACTAGTGTTTTGGTTTTTGGTTCGGGTCTTGATAATTGGTCAAACCCAAAGTCAACTTTTCAAAATAATGAATGTTATGAGATAACTGAATAAAATTAATAAGACTTAACCAAGTATGTAGTTCTATTGTTTTAGAACTAACAACGTCCGTTAAGCGAGTGTTTGGTTTCATTGGTCCAAACTTTATTATAAGTTCAAGTTGGATTAAACATTTCAAGTACTTTAAGAAAATAATTAAAATCAGTTTATAAAATATTTTTAAAGATTTATACAAGTCCTTGATAGCTAAAATCACACATGTGTGTCTTAAGCGTGTGAAATCGGCTTAGTTCGGTTTGGTTCGGTTTCCAACTTGGAATAAGATCAAGAATGGTTACCACATGCCCAAACATCAAAGAACTCGTATAATAATTTATAAATGATGATACTTAGGTTTTACAACCAAAAAGTCAACAATAAAGTCTTTAAACGAAAGTTCGATTTTCGGTTCCGATATTGGTTCGGGTTAAGACCGAGGTTAGATTCTACAAACCCATATCCATGGAACTTATAAAAATGATTTTAAAAACTCAAGTCTAACATAAAGCATGTTTATACAATTATTTAAGAAAACTAGTAAACAAAGTTCGGTTTACGGTTTGGAGCTATTTACGGTTAAACTGAGGCTAGTCTCTTCAAACCCATAACCATAGAACTTCATAAATATGATATACAAACTAAAATGAGCAGAATTTAGACATGGTTAGTAAGCATAAACAAGTTATATATATATATATATATATATATATATATATATATCAAGGACCATGAAAGTCCTCCATGAGGTCTTGCTTTACGAGGCCCGACACTCCACCGACTGAGACCGGAGAAGTGACCACCAAAGGTAACAAGGGGTGTATATTATATATATATATATATATATATATATATATATATATATTGTACCACAAGTTATAAGTATTAATATGTTAGTTAGAATCAAGTATTATGGTCAGTTTGACTTTTGAAAGTCAAACTTCCAAGAACAATGAAAAACAACTTTAAGAAGCTTGAATTTGAGAGAGAATATGAAGTATAAGCAGGGATTTATGAAGAGGAGGGTCTTGTATATATAGGATAATATTTAAGGAGGTTATGCAAGTGATCTAATGTATAAAACTCAAATTGGATAATAGGGTATAAGGTATAAACAAAACAAGAGGCTGCTGCACCTGATGGGGCTTGGTCACACCCATCGCGAAACGCTATGGGGTGGGCGCTAGCATTTCCAAACTTTTAAAATATGGCTTTTTTGGCCCCCCGGAGTTGGTTTCAAGCGTTTTAAAAGCATTTTAAGGACCGAATAGGATGTTTTCGAGACCCGACATGTATAAAACAGTAAGTAACATAAAATCCATCATTTTGATTATATTGAAAATTTCGGTTTACAAAACGGGTCGGGTTACATGTTAAACGAATACAAAAGAAAATACAAAAAGGACCCAAAATTTACAATGTCACACGAGTCCCCGTCAATTTCATGAAACAAATCTTTAATTTTTTTCCAAAATACGCCAATTATAAAAATATTACAAGTTTAATGCATATTCTAAAAAATTAAAAGAAAAATATTTTTTAAAAACTTGCAACATTCAGAATCTTCTAATACCGAGCACCACGCCCGAGCAAGTAGTTCATACTCGTCGGTTTTTCATGGTATAGTAATCTTCTTAGTTCGAGGTTCAACGGGGGATTTCTTTGAAATTTTTCTCCCACGTTCGCATCACGTTGACTCGAACTGCCACGAGTCTCCGGGATGGGTTGTGGCTCCGGGTTGGTTTGTGTCTCCGGCATCATCATCGTCAGGTTGGGAATCGGAACCGGCCGTCATGGTTGGGTTTTGAAAACCGGACATCATATTTGGGTTAAGAAATCCGGAACCAAGATATTATATGTACGCGGTCATTTGCGGGTCGAACGCATACGGGGTTTGAAATTTCAGTGTAGATGGGTTCAGTTGTGGATTATTTGGGTCGGGATTGTTTACTTTTCGGGTGTATTGAGCAAAACCGAGCATTTGCATGTCGAACGGTAACATATTGGTTGGTGATTGAAAATATATATTTTGAATAAAGAGATTGTTGTAGAGAATGATTGGAGAAAATGTTTTAAAAATAAAGTTGGATTGTATCATTTATAGGATGTATTATTGGAATTGTGTTACAAAAAATAAAAAATAAAAATTTATCAAACGGCCATATTTCCAACGGTCAAAAAATCCAAGCGTTGCTCCATGGGGTCAATGTCTTCGAAAACATAAACCCAAGCCTTAGCTAACGCTACTTCTTCTTCACAGCTCCATCTTCGTGACGCAATTCGTTGGGAATTTTGGTTGACGATTTGGTTTCTTCATGAAAAATTGTTTGAATTTGAAGAGAATGAAAAAATTGTTGTAGAATATTTTATGTAAAAATTGGAAGAGATGAAGATTTAAATAAGAAAATATGAAATAGGAGGTATTTAATTTAACAGAATTCAAAAATATATATGTTAAATGGCTATATTTATAAAACAAGTCATGGGTATTAATAACCTAGCCAACTCGTTGAAGGGACAAAAATGGGGTGGCGGCGGTGTTCCCCGCAAGGAATAGTACCCCTCGAGGATACCTATCGCCCACTCCCTCCACCATTAAAGGTGAATAATTATTTTTAAACTTGTTAATTAAACCCGAAACACTGAACAAATTAACCCATACCGATCAACTCAAAACCCGAACAACCAAACTCATTTGGGTCGAGTTTTGAATCTTTGTTTTAAGCTCAAATTCGAACAACCCAGAACCCAAAATTAATAACTCTGAAGAACACCCCTAGAATGTGTGTGTGTGTGTGTTAGAGATAAGGAATAGAATATTGTTGGAATCCTAGATGAATTCTCGGGTTCTTGATTACTTGGAGAATGGTTGATAAAGTTTAATGAATGAATGTATGAATGCATGAATCTTATTATTCATCTCAATCTGAATAATTACAAGTATTGATCCTTCTTTCTTATAGGAGAAGAGAGGATGTGGATTACATAGGGTATAATATTGAGATCCTGGGGGGAGCTATTTTCCTCTGGTCCCATGCCTTTTCTGTTGAACCCTCCTTTTACCCCATATATCCATAGTGTCTTTCATTGAGCCTGGGAAACAAGTTCCTTGGGCCGTTCACCCGGACCAGGCAACAGTGCCCTCCATCAGCCATGATGTGACCTCAAGTTGATTCCTTCTCTTCTTATTCCATCTCTATTAGCCTTTGTGGGCTTCCCATTCGACCCTTCATTCTCTTCTTATTTGGGTTGTTCAATGAGCCCGTATCTTATGTAGGTTCAAGTCCCCCAGTCTATTGTGCTCGTTATTTATGACGAATATAATGGACTCACAATAAGTCTTTATTCTACATCTGTGTAACCTCTTGAGTGATCCACCTTAAGCTTCAATTGGGTGTTGGTTCTCGACCTAGGAGTTTTATTTTGGAACCATTGTTCTCTTTAACTTAGCCCCATCCATTCCAACAACATGGCCAGGCACATGTGTTGTTCTAACCTTTTCTTTTGGGCTAACGCTACCAACTTGTTTAGATCGATTGGGTCAGTCCTTAAACCCCCCCCCCCCCCCCTAGAACCTTTGATTTCATTTAGTTACTTTGGGAGGTCTTTTAAATACTCTCTTTTGGGATCCTTTACTTTAACCATACTTAATTTGGGCCCGTGTTTGCTAATGGACATATTTCACTTATCATTCGGAGAACCCATTTCTAAGGTAACCTCTTCAAGTCTCTCCAGTCCATTGTCCTCGTTATTTATGACGAGTGTAATGGACTTATATTAGTTCCCTGCTACATTTTTAATTCATCCTCCCTAACTCTTTCTTTATTCTTTGGAGGTGTTCGTTGATGTTGTTTTCTCTATTGGCCCGATTTTCATGTTATCTCAAACAACTCAACACTTCTCTATGTACCTTTTAAAGACATTTGCACGTATTCGAACTTTATTCATAAGGTTAGTGTCGATATCACCATTATCTCAGCGATTGCTAGAGTGAGAATGTTATTCTTAGACTCGTTTCCAGGGTAGCTTCCTCAAGTCTTCCTTGTCTATTATCCTTATAACTTATGATAAAGGTAATGGTGTAAACCCAGACCTGGTTCATCCTTACCTTTCTTTGATTTATATTATCTAAATCCCCTTTTATCTTTTCAGCCCATTACTTTCCTACACCTGGACCCACGACATTTTTGAAAATGCCTCACATGCTTCCCTCAAGATGTCATGATACCTTTCGAATATGTCTTTCTCTTACCTGTTGGCTCCTTTTCCCACTTTCATATTTACATTTCCTATCTTCTTCTTATCTGGTTAGTAGGATGGTTGGTTGGAGTAAAAAGTAATCTCCAAGTATTTTGGTTTCTCCTAGGCTTTCCTGACTTGGTCCCTGTCATGGCATGGAGACCCATTTGCATAGAAGGATTTACAAGCCCCCTAGTCCTTATTCTTTATGATAAAGACAAGAGAATAATGTAGCCTTAGCCCATCTTTCTCATCACATACGGGATACGGTTATCCCTTTTAGACCCATTCATTAGGCTAGTTTCGGACGAGATCCTCTTCGATACCTGGCTGAGGTAAATGATATTTAATTCCCATGAGTCTGACCCAGTTCTCTTGATAGTTTAAATCTACCATGATATAAATACACGGTTCCTCTTCTATATAATAAAGGTTGAGTAAGCCATAAGCACAATGGGTTGATTCCATTTTGACTCATCAAATTTGGACCCAGTAAGGTTGAGATGGTGAAGCCATGGGATGAGATAAGGACCAAGCATTATAAGCCCATCCCCATACAATGGGCCCAGTCCTGTAATTGTCTCTTCAAGTCCCCCAGTCCCTTATGCTATTTATTTATGATTGGGATAAGGGACTTTGAACCCGAGTTTCTTTAACATAACCAACAAAAGGTTAATTTTTCTTTCTTAGGAAGCTATGTTAGTTGCACGTAATCTCTTTATTCTTGTTGAATAACTCTCATAAATTTGTTAGTAGCCAGTTAACAGGCTCTAATAATGATCATGTTGTTCATGCTATACTAGTATTGGACATAGAAACGAAGACACAAACAATATACAATGTTATAATATATGATGAAAATGTATCAAACCACCGACATTAATCATGATGATTTGAATTATTTCTAAACATTCCTCTTCTTGCTTGCGGGTGTACTGGACGTTGGCACTGGAGGTCGCACTGGACATCGTGGCAGGCCTCGTCTTGTCCGAAAACCTTCGGTAGAAACAGCTTCTAACACAGGAGAAGAAGGAAGCACAGCTGGACGAAACCCGAGCAACAACGAAGGGTATCAACTGGACCTTGCAGTTCAAGCAGCCATTGTTCAAGCTGTAGCCACTGCTATGAAGAACTTGACTCCTGAAGGGTCTGCTAAAAGTCATGGAAGAACAGAGAATTCTAGGGAAAAGAGTAAGAAAGATGATGAAGGACAGAAAGGCAAATCAAGTGAATTCCGATCTGTTAAGCTTGATGACAGGAAGAGGGGCCGAGGTGGGTGTAACTACAAGTCCTTCAAGGGATGCGACCCGCCAAAGCTGACCAGATTAGGAGACGCAATCTCTACTCTTCAATGGATAACCGCCATGGACAAGGTTATTCGAATAAGCGAGTTCCATCCTGATCAAGCTGTGGGTTATACCACACAATCATTTGGTGATGAAGCCATGTACTGGTGGGAATCTGTTGAACAGAGGAAGACCCGGGAGGAGATCAAAGCTATGAGGTGGGATGATCTGAAGGAATTGGTGATGAAGAGGTTTTGTGCGGATGCAGAGGTTGAAAGGGTTGAAATGAAGTTTTTGAGTCTAAAGGCGGGTAAGATGGCACACCGCGAATACACCACTGAATTCAACTGCATGTCAAGGTTGGTGCCAGACACGGTGAACATTGAGACCAAGCGGATCAAGTGTTACATTAGGGGACTGCCGCGGAATGTCCACGTCTTGGTAAAGGCTAGTAGACCTGGTACCTTTGATTCTACTGTAGGACTCGCAGAAATGGTCTATGACGACTTGGCGGTAGACAATTTGGTGGCGGAAGAGAAGAGGGATAAGAAATGGATCGCTCCTGTTAAGCGACCAGGTACTCAGTTATGGAACCCTAAGGACTTGGCAGGAGGTGTGGGAGAGAAAGACATGCAAGACGTGTGGGAAAGTGCATGGTGGTGAGTGCAAGTGGAGTACTGGTTTGGATGTGTGTCACAAATGTGGAAAAGCTTATGGTGGAGAGTGCAGGCTTGGGACAAATGCCTGTTACAAGTGTGAGAAGGTGGGGCACTATGCTAATGAATGTGACACAAAACCGGCATACTTCAAATGCGTTACGATGGATCATATGGCAAGGGAGTGCAAGGGAGCAGAGGCGGGAGGCGCGAAAGGGTAGGAGCATAGGCCAAGGAAAACTGCAGAAGAGAGTGCTCAATGAAAGAATAATTACTTACGTAATAGTCTTATTTCGTTTAAATTATGATTTTCTAAGAACTTGTTTTTTGTTAAGGTTTAAAACTATGCTTATTTATGATGTATAATATATTGAGTTGGGTTATGAATGATTTTTTATGTTATAAATGTCATTTAGACAATAGTGTTAAATAATACGAAACAAAGTCCATTGGAAGGATGAGACGAGACTTGAACATCGAGGGCCTCATTGACAAGCTACCTTGAATAGCTAAAACACATGAACACCGCTCGGTGACTGCAAAGACGGGAGTAAGAGGGGTAAACTAGAAAGCAAGGACGATCCAATAAGGTGCGTGAATATAGGAAGTGTTCCTTTTACAAGGAATAAACTAGGTTTTGGGGACGAACCCTCTTTAAGGAGGGAAGACTTGTAACATCACGAAATTTCTAGAATAATATTTAATATATTAATTGCGTCAAGAGAAATAATTGAGTTAGCAGAGTAACAATAATAATAATAATATTAATAATAATAAAATATGAAAGGATAAGTAGGCATTGTAGATGGGATTAGTTATGGACTAGAAAGGAAAGATGGTCCTTAGGTCCATGGGCTTAAGGGAGTATATATATACCCCCCTTAAACCCTTATCCTTTCCATTTCCATCCATCTTATCCATCTTATTCTCTACACACTTACACCACCATATATGCCCGTGAGAATAAGAGAAGAAATGAGACCAAACAACATTGATTCTTGATAGATCATTGATATACAAGCTAAATACAATATTAAAGTTCATAACCAAGCTAACTGTGACCTAACGAACACGTAAAGGTATGTTCTTGATCTTTAAAGTTTATGTTTTTATGAACGGTTAGCCATGAAACTTAAACGTAGAGTAGATCGTGTATAAAAAAACGATAAAGTAGCAAACTTGATGTTAAAATGGACTTAACGAACCTACGGCTATGAACGGCTCATTTAAAGAAACCCTAGATCTAGTTTGAACATATTTAGCCATAAAGATCCAAGCTTTATGGTCACTCGGGTCAAAATTTGGCCGAAAACGGTTAAAGAGACATTTATGGGTCAATACCAAGCCATACTAAAGTGTCAGGTTTAAAACGAGTAAATATAACGAAGGTAAAGGACCAACAAGTGACCAAAACACTTCAGCACGTTCGCTTACAAGTTATAGTCGCTTACATTGCTTATTCGATTACATCTATTAGACTCTCTTACAATACCCAAGACTCTCTTGCAATACCCAAGACTCGCTTACAATACCCAAGACTCGCTTACAATTGCCCAACTCACTTACGATTGTCAACCTCTTACAATTGCCCAACTCGCTTACAATGACTCATTAGATTACAATGATTAATTAGCTTACAATGACTCATTAGATTACAATGCTTCATTAGCTTATAATGATTCATTAGATTACAATGGTTCATTAGCTTACAATGATTCATTAGATTACAATCGTTCATTAGCTTACAATGATTCATTAGATTACAATGGTTCAGTAGCTTACAATGATTCATTAGCTTACAATGACTCATTAGATTACAATGCTTCATTAGCTTACAATGATTCAGTAGCTTATCATTAGCTTACAATGATTCATTAGATTACAATGGTTCATTAGCTTATAATTATTCATTAGATTACAATGGTTCATTAGCTTACAATGATTCAATAGATTACAATGATTCATTAGCTTACAATAACTCATTAGCTTACAATGACTCATTAGATTACAATGCTTCATGATTTATGCCTTATATGATTTATGTATGAATGAATGTTTGACGGTGCGTGAACGATATTCGGATATTGCATGTACCTCCTGGTGATAATTTGAAGATACGATTGTTATATATGATGTATAAATAATGTATGTATGTATGAAAGTTATAATTATGAATATATAGAAAAGTATGGTATGGTTGTATGGAAGAAAGGGAGACCGGACCCTAATAATATCCGAGGATGGAGGGTGACCGAATCCTAATAATATCCGAGGATGCAGGGTGACCGGACTCTAATAATATCCGAGGATGGAGGGAAACCGGACCCTAATAATATCTGAGGATTGAGGGTACCGGACCCTAACAATATCTGAGGTATGTAGGGCGAAATGTTATTTATAATGTAAGGTTAGTTACGTATGTACTGTGTATGTTAAAGAAAGAAAGTACGAAAGAATGAAAGTGTGTGTATGGAAGAACGATAAACAGGTTAAGTATGTAATATGTATCTTCAGATACGTATATAAGTATGTATGTGAATGTATTGTATGTTGCCTGCTTAACTAGAACTCACTCAGCGTAGCTAACTTTTAGTATGCACGCAGGTGAGTAGGATGAGACAGCTAGCTTGAGCAGGGCACATGGCAGACGAATAAAGAAGCTGGCATTTGATGACACAAGTTGTTTTTATGACTTTATGTTTAATTTAAAAGACAAGAATGGTTAATTAAGACATGTTATGAATTATTATGTAATGTTTTATGAAAGTTTTAATATTCCGCGAAAGTTTTATTCAACTATGATATTGAGAACTGTGTTTATGAGTAAATCCAACGTCCAAAGTGAGGCACCGGTAACGAGGCCTTACATATCACATCTGGGGGGGATTATAAGTATGGTCGACCGGTTATTATTTGTTAATCATTAATATAAAAGCATAATTAGTTTTGATATATGTTAGAATTCTTTAATCTAGTTGTATGTGGATGCCCTCGCTTGTCCCATGACTCCTTTGATGTCTTTTATCTCAGCTACTTTGAATAATCGATCCTCGAATGATGAACGGGATTACTCCTAATAGATCTTGAGAGCCTTCCAGATCAATTCGTTATGAAACATGAGTGGTTGCTACTCCAGATTTTCAAGATCAATTCATTGGAAGGGAACTATTCTCCTTGGAAGTCTATCTAAAATGGTGATTTCTTTATGAGATACGTCTTCATGCATAGAAGTTGATGAATGTGGCTTTCAATGACGAAAACTCACAACACAATGATGCAATGTCAAATTAGTCCCACAGCTCCATGTTGGTGTTAGGAGGGGGTTCCTTCTGAATTAAATTCACTTTTCACATGTGCCATCCCCTAGACGAGGATTTCTCTTCTTTATAGAAAACTCTTGTAGTATGTGATGTTGTTGATGTAGCAAGTAGATGTGAGGGGGATTTTTCTCCTTCAGATAAAATTCGTGTAATTCAAAAAGTTGTCGTGGAAGGCTCTCCTTTCTCACGGAAGGGGCTTTTTGTATACATCACCCAATGGAAGGGGGATTGTTCTTCATTGGAGGAAAATCTTGCCATATGAGATGTTGTTGTAGAAGGCTCTCCTTCCTTATGGGAGGAACTTTTCAAATACTTCCTTCATTGGAAAATGGATTATTCTTCTTAAAAAAAAAAGAAAATCTGAAGGAGGTCGTTTTCATTTGTAGAGAACTCTTGCCCTAATGGTATTTTTTTCTTCCTAGAGGGAATTTTTAAACTACCTAATCTCTTGGAAAGAGAATCTTCTTCTTTGGAAAAGATTCTTGTAATATGGCTAGGGGCTTCAGTATGGATTGTAACATTCGTTAATTTTCAAAACCGAAAACCCGGCCCATTTTAAATTTTCGGTTTTGTTTCTATTTAAATTTATATATTTTTATAATATTATTAATTAATCTCAATTTTCCTTAATGTATTTTATGTGATTATTTCTATGCAATTAGACTTTTCACCACCCTTGTAGTATTAGATACTCATTTAAAACATTCATAATCAAGATCAATTATTTATGTACATGTCCCATTAACCTTCCACCTTTGGTGGAGTGGTTATGCTAATGATGGATAAGCGCCTACCCTCTTTGAGTGGCCATGTTCGAATCTTGAAGCCCCCCGAGTTTTATATTACAGTGTATTTACTCCAGAGAGGCTTCTCTTGTGGAGGGTACAACATCTGTCATGTGGCAGGTGGCTGGAAATTTTCTCGGGGAACGCCAAGCCAAACTCAGATGCCAGCATGGGCCCGGTTAAGACAACATAGTCTGGCCTGAGTTGGGTGGTGGGGCTCCTCTTTGAGGAGTTGCAATCTAACTTAATTGTAAAAATTCTTCGTTCAAAAAAACATGTACATGTCCAATTCAACTTACTAGAATTATTATTTAACTACTACTTTTGTTGTTGCTGATGTTGTCGTCGTTGTCGTCGTTGTTTCATATGTTAATTAACTAATAAAAAAACTAATGAATGTTTTAATTAAATAAAATTTATTAAAATAGTTAAATCTTTTGAATGCCCCATAAAACTAATTTTAATTTGTGTTTTAATTATATTAAATATGATTAATTTTCATAAATTCCATAAGACATATCAAGTCTATATTTTCACTATAAAAGGAGGATAAATCCTTCACTATTTTCACACCTCAATCCATTATTTTCTTAAGACTGAAAACACTAACAAGTAAGTTTTATGATTTCATGCACTTTATATTTTTTGTTTTGATTTAATGTTGAATTTTCATAATTTGTTCTTTATGGTCATGATACTTTTATAAAAATATTATATTTTGGTTATATGAAATCATTATAATCATGGATATCCAAGATAAACACTTTGATTTTTCTAAATCTTGGATCAAACCTAGTTAGTTTGCAAGAACAAGCATGAATATATATTTATCTAAATCTTATGATTTGTTGATCATCATAAACTTATAAATTTCTTTTAAATAAGATTATTTATAAAAATTTCTTTTATATAAAATATTTTACAATAGATATAACATACTTCATATCTTTAAATTAATAATTGAGTAAATTAATTATTTTTTATTTTATTTCAACATAAACTAATATTTATAATTTCTTTAAAAGAATTCATGCAAAACATTTAAGTTAATTAATTAATTATGTTACTTGAAAAAAAATACTCTTAATCATAAATTGTTATTAATATTGTTATTTAAGCTTATGTTAATAAGTTATAATTATTTATCTACAAATCATTCTTCAACTAATAAACATCAAATGATTTATAAACACTTTATTCATTTTTGTTAAACTCATTAAAAATCTCTAAGTCCCCATTTGCCATAAGTTAATGAAATAGATATTAAAATAATCCATAATTCCTAAAACTAATATTATTTAACTTTTATAATCCCGATAGTTAGTCTTTAAATTTTGTATTTCCTTTTTAATTATAGTTTGTGAGGATCGATCGTTTCAATTTCCTTAAATGCACTTTCGGTAATTATTTCAAGTTGTCTTCAATCTCAAAGGTGAATTTCTCACACCCTCTTATTGCTCTTTTACTACTTTTGGGGTAGCATATATATCCTATCCAAATTACAATTTCGTTTATTCATTAGTTACAAACTACAATTCGCTACATGGACTTGTGTGTTTACTTGTTACTTGCTCAAAATTACTTGCACATGGATTACTTCAATATAGTATGATCATACGCCCCTCTTTGTGCTCAAGACATTTGTTGCTATGAGTGAAAGGTCTCATTATCCGAGTACGTTGGTGCACAATCACATCTGGAAATGACCTTACTTGCGCTTATCCGAGTACGTTGGTGCACAATCCCAACTAGAAAGGACCTTACTTGCTCATTTACACTTGTTCATGAAATTGTATGCTTTTTATGTACTTATATCAAAGCTTGTGTGAACTCACCAACTATTCATTTAGTTGACTTTATTATATATATATATATATGCTACAGGCACATCTATTAGAAGATAATACGAGAAGAAGACACTAGTACTTAGGATATTCAAACAAATGGACAAAATACTTTAATATGTGTATTTCTTTGTATTTCCTTTACTTCCAAACTTGTGTACTTGTTGTTTAAATCAATTAATGGTAATATTGTCACTTAATAGTGTCACATGTGGTTTGAGCAATCTGTACATACACACTCAGGCGTATTCCGATTTAGCCGGGGTGTTACATGGACTGTCTGGGCAGAGTGTTTGTAATGTAGGGATTGTTTTGAAAGGAACATCATTATGAATGGATTGTCTTTAGAGAAGGCTTCCTTCTTGGAAGGGGCTCTGTTATGACTTACTTGTCTTGGAAGGGGCTTCGTTATGAAGGAATGTTTAGTAAGAGACCTCATTCTGAGGAGATGGTTCAATAAGGGACCTTGTTTTGAAGGAACTATTTTGTAAGAGGCTTTATTCTGAAGGAGTTTTTTAGTAATGGGATTTGCTTAGGAGTAATTGTTCAATAATGGGCTTCATTTTCAAGGGATTATTCAGTATGGGGCTTTGTTTTGAAGGAATTTTTTAGTAAGGGCTTTGTCTTTGAAGGGGGTATGTTCTGGAGAGATTCTTTTGTAAGGGACTTCATCCTGAGGAGATGGTCCAGTAAGGAACCTTGTTCCGGAGGAATTATTTTGTAAGGGGGTTTCATTGTGAAGGACCTCATTCTAGAGGGATTATTTCGAGGCTTGTTTAGTTTTGGGATTGGTTATGAATAAGTTGTTTTGTATGGGATTTCATTCTGAAGGGCCTTCGTATTAAAGTAACGGCCCAGTACCTCCCTAGGAAGGGGCTCACTTTCCAAACTTTTAAAACATATACAGTAGAAGTAATACATAAAGTGTGTACATGTTGTCCCCAAAGATGGTTCATGTGGGTATGTAATATCACATCAACTTTTAAAAAGAAACTTCCAATCAACTTTTTAAAAGTGCACCTCCTATCACTTTTTAAAAGTGGACTTCCTATCAACCCATTTTTTTATATATAAAGTAGATGGAATACACTGCACACATTTATGAAATTTTGAGTTTAGTTTATTTTTTCTTCTTTATAACAAAAGATTGTGAAACCCAATACTCTAGATTTTCAGTGTTTTTGATAATCTAAAAAGAGAAAGTAAAAGAAAATTTGTTTTTTTACAACTAGGGTTAAACCTTCTGATCCTATATTCACCGAGATTTTGTCGTCCCTCATTCTTTGGTATAAGAACATAAAATATAATTAAATAGATAAATGATTAAAGATACATTTTAGGTGTTTATCTAGGGCGGTTGACCTTGTTGACCCCCCTTTCTAACCGGACAACTTAATCGCGAAATATGACTCACCAAGATCTGCCTATGAGCATTCGCGAAACATTCATCCCATCTTTGGAGCTCAAGTGTAAGCCTCACATCACTTTAATTTGCCTCATTAAACTTATTCTCGGGACTCCGACAGGGAAACAGATCCAGCAACCCTTGTTTCATCAAAGCATGTCTATCAATTACAACCACGTCGGACTAGATCAAGTTTTATCAGCTCCGGCAAGTTCCTTTGGCCGTTCACCAAGACTAGGCAACAGTGCCTCCATCAGCCATGATATGACCCGGCACTGATTTATTCTCTTCTTTACTCCATCTCTATTGGGCTTAACTGGCTTCCCATTGGACCCTTCATTATCTTCTTATTTGGGTTGTTCTATGAGCCTGTATCTTATGTAGGCTCTTTAAATTAGAGTTGGTAATTGGGTACTTGTTTAAGACACGATAATACCTGTTAATCAAAAAAATGCGGTATGTATTTTTTTATTTTCTTAAATAATTAAAATTAGTATTGCTAGACTCCATCAGCTTCCCTTGTTGATACACAAAATTTAAAACTGTCTTCTAGTTATGACATATAAAGTAGCTAAACGAGTCGTATTCATGTTTGATATTTGTGTTACGGGCATCGCTTCTTACCTGTTAAACCTGTTAAGATAGTAATTGTCAGCCCTACTTCAAATATCTTATTTATTTTAAATTATTCTATTGTAATCTTTGCCAATATTTAGATTTATTTCCATCGATAAATCATCAGTTGTATTATATATAGTGAATCATTACAAACATTATTCACGGAGGAAAATCATATCTTAATTTATATATATGTACAGGATTATTGGATTTAAATAATCCCACCTTTAATGGGTTGGCCAATAATAATCCCACCTCCGGTATTTCCCGCTGGTAGTCCCACCTTTTCAAGGTTTTTTGTTTTATGATCCCCCGTTAAAAATAATTAACGGGGTTAAGTTTTTGCTGATGTGGCTAGTGACTTGGCTTTTTCGTTATCCTACATGGCTTTTACCTTTTTTTCCCTCTCTGATTACTTATTACTTACGTGTAATACTCACCCATTTAACCCCTAAAATTATGTATTGAGTCCTAATTATCGATTGAATCCTTACCCACGACAAACTCAAACAAAAATTATCTGATGGACACTGTGCGCCGGTTGGAAGAATCTAGGCACGGTGCCACAGCCCAAGGGAATGTCGCGGTACATGATGCTTAAGGTGGAGGTGCCATACTGGATTCCTACGGTGTTGTCGTTTTTGGCGATGAAGAGCATGTGAATGGCGAGTGAGAGTTAGGCGGTGGTGGCTACCGGAGCGGCGAGGTTGATGTACTGCACGACGACTTGTTGTAGTTCAAACTGAGGTTTTTAAGGCTTTGCGGCGAGGACGATGACTAGGAAGACAGTTAGGGTTAGAGTAAGAAGGAAGGAGAAGAGGAGGACGAGGCAGCATCAGCACCCTCTGATTAACGCGCCACCGCAGGAGGAGTGTGGATTGTAGTGGTAGTTACGGTGGTGATTGTCCGGTGGTGGTGGTTGGTGGTGATGGTGATGAGTCATGTTAGTGGTGACGATGAAGGAATGAGTGGGATGGTGTAGAGTGATTAGTAATGGGTGAGGATTCAATTTTACACGTAAGTAATCAGAGATGGGGAAAAAAAGGTAAAAGCCATGTTGGATAATGAAAAAGTCAAGTCACTAGCCACATCAGCAAAAACTTAACCCCGTTAATTATTTTTAATGGGGGGTCATAAAACAAAAAGCCTTGAAAATGTGGGACTGCCGGCGAAAAATAACGGAGGTGGGATTATTATTGACCAACCCATTAAAGGTAGAATTATTTAAATCCAATAATCCTATATGTATATGTTGTTTAAATAGAATTCATTTACTTTTCTGCTACTTCATGGGTTCTTGGGTTGTGTGTGTAAGAGAGAGAGAATTTATATATATGTATATGATTTTAAATAGAATTCATTTACTTTTCTACTACTTCTTGGGTTGTGTGTGTATGAGAGAGAGAGAGAGAGAGAGAGAGAGAGACTTATATCTGTGTTTCGTTTAAAATAGAATATATTCATTCTTCCTCTTCTTGGTTGGTGTGTGGGAGAGCGATGGAAAAGAAGAAAAGAATGATTGGAATATGGGACGTGAAGCATATGTTTGAGAGCAACATCATCATCTTCTTCATAATAGGAGCATTGGCTACCACAACCGTTTACTATGTGAATTCTGATGAACAAGACATCAGTCCACCAATCACTCACAATGCTTATAATGTCTATGATACTTTGAGTGGATGTGATTTGTTCTCCGGCAAATGGGTTCATGACAATCAGTCTATTTATCCTCTTTATAAAGAAGCTCAATGCCCATATATTCCCGGTGAGTTTTCTTGTGGACAATTTGGTAGAACCGATTTCAAGTATCAACAATGGCGATGGCAACCCCATGGTTGCAACCTTCCAAGGTCACTCTCTCTTTCATACTCTCTCTCTCTCTATATATATATATATATATAATTGATTTCTTTTGAGACACCCTCTGAGTTTTAAGAACTCGAAAATTTCAACGTAACAATTTTCTTTTTCTTTTTTTTAATTTTTTCTACACATATGTAATACGTAAGTCTAAGTAACGTAAAAAAAATTACAGTATTTTTTTACACACCGAATCGACTTGTTACATATGTGTAACTAACATTTAAACTTGTGTAATTATCAAAAATCTTTATTCTCTCCACTAATTATTTTTTTAATCAGATTTATTCTCAGCCACATATCCATACTTATTTAATTAAATGTGTGGTCCTTATTGAGTTATTAAATTTCTTTCAACTCATCAAGGTTCTCAATATATATATATATATATATATATATATATATATATATATATATATATGGCTAAGAATAAATCTGATTAAAAAAATAATTAGTGGATATATATATATATAAACGAAGACCCAAAAATCTTACGTGTCGCGATGTGGTCGCTCCCCCCTTTTCTTGGAGTCACTAGATTTGCTTTATTTTTAAATGGAGGATTCTCATGCACTTGACCCGACTTCACGGGTATGGGTCTCACCAAACGTATATATTTTTTAAACGGGTTATAACATCTCATTAAATTAAAACATACATCACAAAATATTTGATATGAAAATCCTAGAAAACAGAGATATATTAAAAATTAATATTTAATTTTTTAAAAATATATATATATTATTTATAATTAAAAAACCAATTTTATAATAAAAAAAATAAACGGGTCTTGGGTTTCATCAAACTCATATAGCTTTTAAACCGGGTTATAACATCTCATCTATTTGTGAAACAATTTATCATCAAACCATAAGTATATTATTAACTTTCATACAATAAAAAAATATAATTCAAAAAATAAATAAATATTAGAAAAAAATAATATAAAACAACCCCCGTAATACGGGGGATAAAAACGAGTGTATATATATATATGATTATGATCATGTGATAACTATTTTAATATTGAGAACTTTGAGCACCATTTTATTAGACCACAAAAAACACTATTCTTAACAAAAAAATAAAAAAAAATTATAAAACAAAAAAAAACTCGAAAATAAAAAAAGTAAAAATACCAAAAATTTTTATTTTTCATCCCGGTTTTATAAAAAAATAAAAAAAAATTCAAAAAAAATATCGGTTTAACATTATGCACGTATGTGTAATACTTATTTTTTTTAATTTTATACAAGTTTTTTTATACACATATGTACAACTTAAGGTAAATGATAATGTACATATGTGTACATTATGTAACTAGAGATTAAATGAAATAACACACATATGTATAATAATACGAAGGTTTTTTTTATGAAATTGGAATTAAATATAAGAATTTTGGTTTTTTTACTTTTTTAAAATTTTTGTTTTTTTTGTTTTATGAATTTTTTTAAATATTTATTTTAAAAGTTCCAAAATAGTTCTCAAAATTCTCAATTTTCAAATAGTTCTCTTAGGATCCTTACCCTATATATATATATATATTTATCTGTGTGTGTGTGTGTAGGGTAGGGTAGGGTTAACGTAAAAAACAATAATTTTGTGAGAAGCATAAGAATAGATATAGACCCTTGGATCTAGGATCTAGTGGTTGAGATTGGTAGTTTCTAAAAGTTGTATTATTTCCTATTTACATGGTATAGTGTCATATTTAGGTGGTGTACTTTATTTTAAAGGTTTTCTCACACTTCTTACAAAACAATTGTTTTTTATTTAAACTATTTTCTATCTATCTATATATATATATATGGGAGGGATTATCAAATATCCACTTTTACTTGTTATTAGAAAATAATAATATTCATTTTTCTTAGTTGTTATGGATTAATAAATTATAAGCTAAATTACAATTTTTATTATTAAGATAAGTTCATATATTAATCCTTAGTAATCACAACTCATTAGTTTTCTAATAAACTATTAGATCCTAAATTTGATAATTCAAATAATATAATTTTTTTATGTGAAACAATTCGTATCAATTTACGAATACATTTGTTGGTTTCTTGCTAATATACTATACATTATTTGCTTTTTCTTTTTGTTTTTGGGTTCAGCCCATTGGGGCGACCTGCTCAAATTCTTCTTCTTTTTTTAACGACTAAATTGTTTACACTATATGGAGTTTGAACCCATCTTATTTTACATCTTAATCATCTTACCATCTCACCAAAAATTTGAGTAATTTATTTGATAATCAAATAATTTTTCCATCATATTTTTATATAATTTCTAAGTTATAGGTTATTAATATTACAATGAAAAAACAATGACCTACAAAACATAATTTACCCTTTAGTTTTCAAAATATAATATCATTATTGTAAGTGTACATTCAACATATGTTAGAAAGTTCATACTGATTTTTTTTTAAGTGATATCGGCTTTTCTAACGTGCCTTGTTCATGTGAACTTTCATAAGAATATTTTATATTTCAAAATTAATAAAATAATTAGTCAAAAAATATTACATAAAAATAAGAACTTTATGATAGTAATGACTATTAAATTGGAGAAATGAGAGAGAAATAAAAAAGTACATAATTTTGTAAATAAGTTTTAAACTACACTTGATAAATAAATTTTCTAACTACACCTATTAGGGATAAAACTCGGAAAAAATAAGGAACCTCAAACATCACCATAAACATGTTTAAAAATACTTACTGTCGACGTATCACCGAGACTTAAAGCATTCAGCCGAACCGAAAATGACTGAAAAATAAAACTGAAACCAAATCCTTTTATAATAAACCGGTTCGGTTCCAAAACTGCTAAAACCAGATCCCTCTAATTGGTTTCGTCTGTGTTGTTATCAAATATGTTGTACAAACTTTGAAAACTGTAACAATTTAAATTAAACCAATAAATAGTAGCAACATTCAAAATTTAAAGTTCTAACCATCCAGATTAAAATTACAACTAAAGGAAGGAGATAAACACATGACACATATGCAAGAAATAGAGATCGAATCCTTGCAACTTGCAATAGATTGAGAGTATTAGAGAACTTCGTTTTGGCCTTAGGGTTTTAATAACCATTTCTCTTTATTTTCAAAACAACGATTTGAAAAGTGAATATAAAACGTCCATTACAAAAATACGAAAATAGGGATTAAAATTATTCTGAATTTTAATATTCCGGTTATTCGGTTCCAGATCTTAAGCCTTCGATTTTACACAAAACTTAAACAAAAAATGTTAAATGAAAAAATTGAAAACGGAAATCCGTAAGGTAACACACTTTGGCGGTTTTAGTTCCTCGGTTCTGACGACTCTGAAGCGTTGACTTGCTCACCCCTGGCTACTTTTCCTTTGGCAATTGTTAAAATTTAAAGAATTCTTGTTTTATTCATTGCTGATCAAGATCTCATCCATATATATATATATATATATATATATATATATAGTGGGAGGATCATAAGAGAACTCAATTTTATGGAGAGAACTAGAGAACTAATAATAAAGTATTTTTAATTTAATTAAAAAAAATATTTTTAAAATTTTTTTTCTTTCATCCTTCTTATATGTTGTTATTCTTCACCACAAAAAAATATAAAAATAAAAAAAATTAACGAGTAATGCATATATGCAATACTCCGACTTTTTTTATAATGCATATGTGCAATAGTGTGCATTTTGATATTTGAAATAGTGTTGAATAACATATATATATAGTTGTTTGTATTGTTTATTTGCAATAGTGTTATATTATATACAAAAATTAAAAAAAAAATCGATATAGTGCATATGTGCATTAGTGTTGTATTACATACATGCGATAATGTGTTTTGCATACAATTATTAGTGTCGTATTTGCATATATTCAATAGTGTGTATTGGATAATGCAATTGTGTTGTATTATATGCAATAAAACACTATTGTATATATAAAATAGGCATTAGTGTACATATGCACTACAGTACTACACCGACAAGGTTTTTTTTTTTTTTTAGTACCAATATCATCTTATTAGAAGGAGGAAAGAAAAAAAAATCACAAAATATTTTTTTAAAAATAGTTAAAAAAACATTCCAAAAATCCTAAAGTAATTTATTCCTTGATTTTTGCCATTGATAACGTCAATCTTCAAAGAGTTTGTTAAAGATTTTTATTATCCTTAACATAATGCAAATATTCTTACCATTTTAAACAGTAGTAGCTCAATATTTATTTGTTAACTAGTTTATCACTTTGGCTTTCATCTCAACAAGGTCATGCTAATCAAAGTTACATCTGTATAATTTATAGTTTTCGGAAAATGAATCACGCAACATCAAAAAATAGGGTCTAATAATTCTTCTGCTTTCTTTGATCTTAAACAGTCATCGCACAACACTTCGGTGTCGGTTACACGCGTTTCGGTGCCTGTTACGTGAGTTTAGGTGTCATTTACGCGCTTTTTGACATCGGTTACGCTTTCCATCGTGTACCAATAAAAATTGTGGTGTCACTTGAAGTTAAATATTACAATGAAAATAATCTAAAGAGAAAAAAGAACAATCTTTTGTCTTGACGATTTTAGAGCAAAAATAATATGCTTTGCTTCAAACAATGAGTTCAAGTTTTTTATGCTGCAACTCAAAAATTAGGATGTGACATTTTAAACATAATTGATTCAAGCATCGAGAATAGTGGACAATATGTTTCTTAAGGTGTCCTCAAAAGGATTAAGGATTGAATTGAATATAGTTTACCAATGCTGTTTAAGATCACATATAGAAATGAAAAAAAAATCATTGCAGCGTAGTTACACATGATTTTAATCGATTGTTGTAAATCGACGACATGAAGAACTGCTGTAGAGGGTGGGGGGCCTAGCATGATCGATGGGAGAAATCAAGGAATAAATTAGTTTAGGATTTTTAGATTTTTTAATCAAAATTACATAGTTTTGAGGGGTTTTCCGTATAAACTTATAATCACTTTCCCCATATATATATATATAGGGAGAGAATCAAGAGAAAACTCATCCTTAATGAGAAAACTTAAAAACTATTAAAGAATTATTTTGATAAAAAATATTAAATATTTTCAAATTTCTGATTTTCCATTATTCTTATATTTTGTTACTCTTTAATGAATTAAATAAAAAGACGCTGAAATGCACATACGTATTACTGTGCGACACTTTTGTATTATACATGTGTATTACTATGTATTTTTATGTTCGATAGTGTTTAATTTCATATATTCAATATGTGTGTATTAAAATATGTGAAGTAGTTTGTATTATATGCAAAAAAACAAAATCGATGTAGTGTACATGTGTATTAATGTTGTATTACACATACGTACTAATGTGTATTTGATGTGTGTATTAGTCTTATATTGCATGTATATAATAGTGTGTATCTAATATGTGCAATAGTGTTGTATTCTATGCAATACAACACTCTTGCGTATATGCAATGCACACTATTACAATTGTGCACTAAACCGACGAGGGATTTATTTATTATTTTTTTTGAACAATATTAACATATAAGAATAATGGAAAAAAAACTTCAAAAAAATAAAAATAAGTTAAAAATAATTTTTAGGAGTTTTTAAGGTTTATCTTTAAGATGAGTTTTCATTTGATCCCACCCTTATATATATATGGCATGTATAGAATGAAAAAACCCTTTTAAGTTGAGAAAACCAGGGAAACCCTATGTAACATCGGTTTTTTTTTTTGTGTTACATATGAAATATAAGTTGTTACATTTAATACAAAACATCGAGAAAAAAAATTATTTCATATTTTTTTACATTTTTTTTTTTTTACTTTTAAACATATTTTTCATGAGAGATAAAATGTAAATTTACTTTTGCATTTTTTATTAACTTTAATTGTGGACCACGAGTTTGAAAATTTAATTAAAAACATGTTAATAATGAGTTTATAGAGTTTTCTCAACTCAAGTGAGTTTTTATTTATCCTAACCTTATATATATATATATATATATGGTAAAGTTAAATAAGAAGGGAGAAAAAAAAATAAGAAATACTAGAAAGATTTATGGTCATACAAACAACTCCTAAAAACTAAAAAATAATAATAATAATAATAATAATAATAATAATAATAATAAACTCATAACTAAAAATATGAATAGAAAAACGAATAAAAATATATAAACAAAAAAAACAACGAAAAGACACAATGTCGAGAAAAAAGACACAATAGGTCGCACAATATAACATAATAGCGAATAAAATATAACACAGTATTGAGAAATATAACACTATATAAACAAAAAGACACAATGATAAAGAAAAAAGACACAATAAATGACGAAAATAAACAAAAAAACAAATTAATAAACAAAAAAAATACAATGATATTTTTTCCTCTACATCGTGTCTTTTTTTAGAACGAGAAAGACGGAAGAAACATTATTGTTTTTTTTTAACTTATTATTTTTTTAAAATTTTGAGTTATGATTTTTTTATTAATTTTTTTGAAGTTTTTTTTGCCAGAAATCATTATCATCCTTCTCATTTTTGTTTCTCTTTGTAAAATAACCTAACCGATATACTTTAAATATATTTAACTGAAACATTTAAAAGCTTTATGGTTGCTCTTTACTTCTCTCAAACCACCATATTGTTTTATTTGTAAACTAGCTTTAGAGCCCGTGTAACACACGTGACGATCTAAATAATTAAATTACAAATAAAGCAATACATAATATATATAGAAACATGTATTATATCTATGTTTGCATTATTACCCAAGAACACACCATCTATTAAAAAATTATTCCCGGTATTATATATATAATAATTGAAAGAAATTTGGTTATGAAATAATTTCAGAGAATACTTCTCATATAATAAATGTTTTGAGCTACACCATGAAAAAGAGTTTGATAAGTTTCAGAGGTTTCTGTACTTTGCCAATTGATAAAAAAATAAAAAATTAACCCATTCAATTTTGTGAATATTTTGCGTCACTTGAGCATAATTTAGTACGATATGCTTCACATACAATATTCTGATCACTATTTAAGGAAAATTCAATGCTGTCACAAATGTTTCTAATTTGATAAAAGTTAAAAGCTGTCACACCATCAAAATCCACTAACGGAGTTTTACCGTCAGAGGGTGTGAACTAACAGGATCAGAATCATTAGTTATAATCAAACCATAAAACAAAGTTTTAAAACCATGAAAACGTTTACGAGTAATTAAATGCGGAAGCGTAAAACCAGAGAAACCAATGTTGCGTCACGCAGGACGACATAAAACCCAATGATAACAGTTTAAAATAAGTTTGCATAATTAAAAGTGTTTCAAGCAATGCATGATCCTAAACCGCGCGCCCGCCTTGGCTACCTGAGAATAACATACTAAAAGTGTCAACAAGGGGTTGGTGAGTTCACAAGTTTATATAAAATAAATCGTTTAGCGTTTGCGTTCAGCGTTTTGCGTTCAGCGTTTCGCGTTCAGCGTTTTGCGTTAAGCGTTTTGCGTTACCAGATAGTGTTATGTCAATTATATATCTATAGGTAGCTAGCCTATAAAACAGGTATTACTAAGTGTTCGACACCGAAACTGACTGTTTATCATTTGCCTTGCCACCAGGTCTATCCCGACCATGGTATGTGTTTAGCCAAGATTACACCCACTCGACCTCCAGTCGAGTTTAGCGTTGGGTGGGGTTTGTCAAACCCAGTAGTACTACTCAACAATGACTCGCTATTATCCAATATTAAACGGTTCGATGTGAATGAAGGACTTTGGTTATTGCGTTTGCCACTTAGTCTTTACAAGTGATATATAATCTATATTAACAAAATCTTAAATGCGTTTTCGGAGTATGTTATCTCCCCCAAGTGAAAAGCGTTTGAAAACAGTTTAAAAGGGGTAAGTGAACTCACTGTTTGCGAAGTATTCCCAAAATAATTCACCAAGATGCGCGTCACAGAAAAACTCTCTCTAGCGTTCTAAAACAACAAAGAGATTTTTCTAAGTGTCGGAATATTATCGAGTCTCTAGACCCGGCACATAATACCTATGCACACAACATGTTTCGTGTTTCGTTTGTGAATCGTGTGTGACATTAACAAGTGTATTTGTGATACGTTACATGTGTGAGCAATTATTTACGTGTCATGTATTCATAATGTACATCACTAGCAATTACTCCCCGTAAGGGCAATTTGGTCAACACATAACAATTAACTAGCAATTATTCCCCACGAGGGCAATTTGGTCAAATCATGACAATCAATTAGCAATTATTCCCCGCAAGGGCATTTTGGTCAAAGAACGACAATTAATTAGCAATCACTCCCCTCAAGGGCAATTTGGTCAAAACACGATAATGAATTAGCAATCACGTTGTTTCATGCAACTTTCACAAAACTCAGCAACTAGTTTCTTAACGACAGAATTCTACTTGAAAAACTAGTCTATCCCACCGATCATAGCATCACAATTAATTTACCAAAAATCATCACAAAAGCATATATGTCCTGGGTTTCCAGAACATATTTTATTATATTTTTATTCCACATAGGTTTCTCACAATAATCAAATCATTACAGAAAACTCATAACAGTCAAATTCATGCGCAACAGAATGTTATTTGAAATTCCCGTTAAACAAAAAATCCAATAAATGCAAGACCACTTGGGTTAGGTTCCTAACTCAACAAGTCAACTTTCAGAAGTGGAACCAACCCAATTGGTCTCGTAGTTCATGAGATATAACATTTACAAAACAACCTAACAGCAGGTCTAATAACTCAGCTTTGCACAACGTTTTTGTAAAATCATAAAAGTTAACTTTTACTTGTCCAAAAATTACAAGTTTGGACTTTATAGAAACTAGACTCAACATAGCACCTTGTAGTGTTAATAACCTCGACCAATTTCCACATTAACATTTAGTTACAGTTGTTTAATCATAACTTACAATCTGTCCAGTACCAGTTTTGACCTTTAATTACATCTAAATCATTTGACTAACCAAAACACCTCCAAATTAGGCGTGGTTGGACTTTCTGAAAACTAGACTCAGAGTACTACCTTGTAGACTCATAATTAGCTCAGTTTGCTTTTATATTCAACAAGTTACACATCGTTCAAGTTTAACAATCACTGCTGTCAAAACTCAGCAAGCATAAACGATCATCTAACATGCATTCTATGCATATGACATAACTCCAAACATGTAAAGAACGTAATTAATCACGAAAATCAGTAATAACCCTCTAGGGTTTACAAAAAATCAATGATTCATCAATCTTTCACCGTTCAAAATCACATATGACTATCAATATCAAACACTAACACATAATCAATCATCCTCTAGCCAATACCAATAATAAAACACTTAATACATGATATTCAATATTTAGGGTTTCACATTTTATACCTTAAAAACGCAGGAATAGCCAAGAGACATGTGAGAGGTGCTTAGAAACGAGTGTAGGATGCTTCAATTGTGAAAACCAAGATCAAACAAGGGTGGTATGGTGGTGGTGAGGGGCTACCGATCGCAAGGAGAGGGAGAGAGAGGCTGGCCGTCGGGTTTAGGGAGGGGGAAGAGGGAGTTACGGTTTATATTAATATTATTATTAATAATACATGTTACATCTAGGTCCCTCAACATCTAAATATTACTTATCTAGCTTAAACTAACTTGTTTACATCTTGAGTTAGTGTTTTAACCAATATTATCACATAACACATAAGTCTAACACATAATTATCACATAATTATTGTTTTGACTTTTTTCGTTTATTCACCAATTATTTGTGTCAACTCGTTTGCGTTTCGGTGCAATTCCCGAAAGACTACACATGTAGTAAGTGTCAAGCGTCATTTAAACCCTAGTTTAAATGTAATAAGGTGTGCGTTACAGATTCAAAGATCTTAAGTTTGAATTGACGGAGTTGAGTTAACGGAGTTAACCTGAAATTGACGATTGTCACATCATTCCCATGTTAAAGAATTTTCGTCCCGAAAATCTGAATCAAGTCATGATGAGTGTCTGAAAAAGTAAGAAAAATTTTCAGTTTGTCATATCATCCCCTAGTAGAAAGAAATTTCGTCCCGAAATTTAATTCATACCTCCGGTGATTTCTGACGGTTTGTCGGGTTTCGCGTTTTTCTGTGTTTGGTCAGCCCTTCAAAAAGGTAAGGATACTTTTTCATCATTTGATCCTCGTGTTCCCACGTGAACTCCGGTCCACGTCTCGAGTTCCAACGAACCTTAACAATTGGAATTTTGCTGTGCTTGAGCGTTTTGGTTTCCCAATCCAAAACCTCAACTGGTTCTTCAATGAAGCGTAACTGTTCATCAACTTGCAGTTCATCCAAAGGGACTACTTGAGTTTCATCGGATAGGCATTTCTTTAAATTCGATACGTGAAAAACATTGTGTACACTGCTGAGTTCCGCTGGTAAGTCCAGCCGGTACGCCACTGGACCAACGCGTTCCGTTATCCGGTAAGGATCAACATATCGTGGGTTGAGTTTGTTTCGCTTTCCAAAGCGAACCACACCTTTCCAAGGTGAGAATTTGAGTAACACTCGATCGTTCACTTGAAATTCGAGAGGTTTTCGGCGCTTGTCGGCGTAACTCTTTTGGCGATCTCGTGCTGCTGCCATGCGATTTCGGATTTGAACAATCTTTTCCGAAGTTTCGAGTACCAGTTCTGGACCAGTGATTTGGCTGTCACCCACCTCTGCCCAGCAGAGAGGTGATCGACACTTCCGTCCGTACAGTGCTTCAAACGGCGCTGCTTTAATACTTGCGTGGTAGCTGTTATTATACGAAAACTCTACCAAAGGTAAGTGAGGTTCCCAACTTTTTCCGAAATCCAACACATAGGCACGCAGCATGTCCTCTAAGGTCTGAATAGTTTGTTCACTTTGCCCATCCGTCTGAGGATGGTATGCTGTGCTCATATCAAGACGGGTGCCTAGCGCGCTTTGCAGTGACTTCCAAAAGTGCGAAGTGAAACGGGAATCTCGATCAGAAATGATTGAGACAGGCACTCCGTGTCTAGACACTACTTCCTTCATGTAGACGCGAGTCAGTCTTTCCATTTTGTCCGATTCCTTAATCGCTAAGAAGTGTGCAGACTTAGTCAACCGGTCAACGATCACCCAGATGGTATCGCATCCCGTCGGTGTTTTAGGTAATCCCGTGATAAAATCCATTGAAATGTGTTCCCATTTCCACATTGGAAGTTCCGGTTGTTGTAGTAGGCCAGATGGTTTCTGGTATTCTATTTTGACTCGGGCGCAAGTCAAGCATTTGCTCACGTAGGTGGCAATGTCGGCTTTCATGTTTGGCCACCAGTAAAGTGCCTTTAAGTCATGGTACATTTTATCTGAGCCAGGTGGATAGAATATCGGGACTTGTGTGCTTCGTCCATCACTGGAGTTCTCAACTCTCCGTATCGTGGAACCCAAATCCGGTTCTCAAAATATCGGACCCCGTCCGATTTGATTTCAAGTTGCTTGTTCATGCCCCGCATGAGTTCTGATGGAAGATTATCATTTTTCAAAGCTTTGAGTTGGGCATCGCGAATCTGATCGGGTAAGTTGACATGAATCGTGAGTTGCAATGCTCGCACTCGCCTGGGTTTATCGGATTCTTTTCTACTGAGGGCGTCGGCCACTACATTGGCCTTGCCAGGGTGGTACTTGATGGCACAATCATAATCTTTAAGCAACTCGACCCAACTACGCTGTCGCATGTTCAGCTCCTTCTGATCGTAGATATGCTGGAGACTCTTGTGGTCGGTGTAAATGGTAAACTTGGTACCGTACAAGTAATGCCTCCATATCTTAAGGGCAAACACCACAGCTCCGAGTTCCAAATCATAGGTCGTGTAGTTCTTCTCGTGAACTCGTAGTTGTCGAGAGGCATAAGCTATAACCTTCTCGAGTTGCATCAGCACGCAACCAAGACCTTGTATCGATGCGTCACAGTGTACCTCAAAATTCTCCGTTCCCTCGGGTAGGGCTAGAATAGGGGCGCTACAGAGTTTGGTTTTCAACAGTTGAAAAGCAGATTCTTGCGCGTCACCCCAATTGTACTTAGTACCTTTGTGAGTCAAAGCGGTGAGGGGTTGAGCAATCTTTGAAAATCCCTCGATGAAACGCAGGTAGTAGCCGGCCAGTCCTAGGAATTGCCGCACCTCAGTCGGAGTCTTAGGTGCTTCCCAGTTTTTGATGGCCTCTACCTTACCTGGATCGACATGGATACCATTCTCGTTGATCACATGTCCTAAAAAGTGAACCTCGCGAAGCCAAAATTCGCATTTCGAGAGTTTAGCGTATAGTTGTTCCTTCTTCAGCAATTCCAGAATTAACCTCAAGTGCTCTTCATGGTCAGCCTCGTCCTTGGAGTAGACGAGAATATCATCAATAAAAACAATCACAAACTTGTCCAGGTACGCCTTGCATACTCAATTCATGAGATCCATAAATACGGCTGGTGCGTTGGTTAAGCCAAAAGACATAACCGAAAACTCGTAGTGACCATACCGTGTTCTGAAAGCCGTCTTTGAAATATCTTCCTCGCGCACTCTAAGCTGATGGTAACCAGATCGCAGATCGATCTTCGAGTAATAACTCGATCCTTGAAGCTGGTCAAACAAATCATCAATTCGGGGTAAAGGATAACGGTTCTTGACCGTCACCTTGTTCAACTCCCGGTAGTCGATACACATGCGGAAAGTCCCGTCCTTCTTTCTGACAAATAAGACAGGGGCTTCCCATGGCGATGAGCTAGGTCAGATAAAACCCTTATCCAACAAATCTTGCAACTGAGTGGACAGTTCCTGAAGCTCCGCCGGTGCGAGCCGATACGGGCTCGTGCTATGGGTGCTGCACCAGGTGTCAACTCGATTTGGAATTCGACTTGACGAATAGGAGGGAGTCCGGGCAAATCCTCCGGGAAAACTTCAGTAAATCCCGCACAATCGGTATATCTTCAATTCGTTTCTCCTCCGCGGGTTTCTCAACAATATGCGCTAAAATTGCCGGATGACCCTTTCGTAGATACTTCTGCGCCTTCATGAGGATAATGACGCTGGTGGTCATGCCGCTTCTCTCGCCCCGGATCGAAATGATCTCGCCGGAAGGGGTAGTAATGTGGACTATCTTGTCGTGACATATAATCTCCGCTCGGTTCTCGGATAACCAGTCCATGCCGACAACGACATCGAAACTACTAAGCGTAAAAGGAATAAGGTCGATATCAAAGACATGACCTGCCAGTTTTAACTTACATCCCGCAAGTACATGAGTCGTTACTATAGTCTTACTGTCAGCTAATTCAACAGGAAACTTAGCGTCTAACGGGGTTGGAGTTAGGTCTAAGAGTTGACTAAAGGCTTTCGACACAAAACTCCTATCAGCTCCAGTGTCAAAAAATACAGAAGCAAAACAATCGTTCACAGGGAACTTACCAGTCACCACGTACGGATCATTGCGGGCTTGACCCGACCCAATAACAAAAGCTCTTCCTTTACCATTGTTTCCACCACCACTGCCACTTCCATTACCTCCATTGTTGTCGTTCTGTTTCAGCTTGGGGCAGTCTTTCTTAAAATGTCCCTCTTGTCCACACTCAAAACATCCCTTGGTTGTCATGGGTGGTTTAGGAGCACCCTTTGCTGCAAAGTCTCCTCTACTTTCCTTTGCTTGGTGACCCATCTTTCCACATCTCAGACACTTGACACGGTTACACGGGCCAGCATGATGATAATTACACCTGTTGCACTTCAGATATTTCCCAGCATATCCGCTCGAACCCTGCCCGCCACCGTTGTTATTGTTGTTGTGACTCTGATTGTTGAAGCTCCGAGTGAATTCGGGCTTATGGTAGTGGTGTTGCTGTGGGAGGTTCGAGGATGAGGATCTGGTGTTGTCAAACTTTCTCTTTCCGCTGCTCGGGTTGCTGTTTCTGTTGTTGTCAGTGCTCGGGTTGTCACGGGCTTTAGTGGTCGAACCCCTAGGTGGTAGCGCACCTTGGGTCACTGCTTGATCCGTTGGTTTGTGAGCTAACCGAATTGCTTGTTGAATCGTGGCTGGTCTGGAAGACGTCACCATGCCCTGAATCTGCGGTGCTAACCCATCAATATACATTTCAATCATCTTACTCGGCGGATCTACCATCCGCGGACACATCACAGCTAACTCGTGAGAACGGGTAGTGTAGGCTTCGATTTCTGAACCCACCATCTTCAATGACCAAAATTCTGACTCCAACTTTGCAATCTCCTCTCTCGGACAGTACTCCTCTCGCATCATGTTTTTGAACTCCTCCCAGTTCATCGCGTTAGCAAGTTCCAATCCAAGAATCTGTACGTTTGAATTCCACCAAGTGAGGGCAGAATCTTCAAGTGTTCCAGCAGCAAATTTGACCCTACTGGCAGGGGGACAATTACACATCTCAAATGCCGACTCGGCCTTCTCAGCCCAACGCAGGAAGCCTATAGCTCCCTCAGTGCCCTTAAACGTACTGGGCTTACAATCAAGGTAATTCTTGAAGGTACACGTTCCAATTGGACCTCCAGCTTGGTTCTGAACATGTGCAGCTAGAGCGGCCGCCGCATGGTCGTTCAGCAGAGTTTGGAGTTCTGCTGCAGTCAAGTTGATGTTACCACGTCCGTGTCCAGCGTTTCTTTCTGCCATTTCCTAGAATCACAGCATAAGATGTTGAACATGAGTTTTTCTTTCATATGCAACACGCCATACATGTAATAAAAGGATAGGTAAGAAAGAAATAAGAAACAAACATCACATCACAACCATATATTAATCCAAATAAAAATTCATGATTAAAACCATTGTATTCGCTACAAAGTATTTAAAACCAATCCTTAAAATCATAGAAAAATAATAGTTTGGATGGAGACAACCCCTCCATCTAGGTGTTATCATCCTTAGATGTCGTCGTCTGAGGACACCTCTGAGTGTGCCTCCTCCTCTACCGGTTCTTCCTCCGGTTCTTCTTCAGGTTCCTCCTCGGGATCTTCCTAGGGATCCTCCTCAGGCTCCTCTTCGGGATCTTCTTTGGGTTCCTCTTCAGGCTCTGCCTCAGGTTCTGCCTCAGGCTCTGCCTCGGGTTCGGTTGCGTTCTGAGCAATTTGCATTTGTAAGACATCGCAGCGCTCTAAAGCTATCTCGGTTCGGGTCCTTGCTACTTGGAGTTGCTCTTGCAAGTCTATCATCTCGGCTTGCATCTTTCTCATAATCTTCATCTGTTGATCACTAGCCTCTTGCATTTCCTTCATTGCTACTGTCATGCGGGAAATTTCCTCTTTAGTTTCGGTTCCATCTTTTAACAGTCCGGAAACGTTCGCTCTCGTGTAGCGCATGTAACCAACATCACGCTCCAAACAAGAAACAACAGCTGCGAGCACACGCTCTACAGGTTCGGTTATGGGTGGTAGGGTGTTGGGGTAAGCAGGATGGTTCGGGTGAGGTAATGGGGGAACTTGTTCATGATAGATCATACGTCTGATCATATTAGGGTACCAATCCCAGCTAACTTCGTTTTCGTACATGCCTCCGGATAAGCGATACCTCTTCGATGCAGGAGCTTCGAGTTCCGGGACTACACGGGGTGGCAATGAGGTAGGTAACTGCGGTTCCTTCCCGTGAGCATGAGTCATCTGATCAGATGGTGATGATGGTGGCGTCGACATCCCTACAGGTAAGCCGTGTATGCGCGCGTATGAATGAAAGGGGTTAAGAGATAAGATAACAAAGACTACACGAATCTATGCAGTGCGTATCATTATAACTAATGGGTCGTCGCAGTTATAGTCTAGTATGCATGCAGCTTCTAGTTCGCTATAACCAATGGCTCTGATACCAATCTGTCACACCCTCAAAATCCACTAACGGAGTTTTACCGTCAGAGGGTGTGAACTAACAGGATCGGAATCATTAGTTATAATCAAACCATAAAACAAAGTTTTGTTGGTGCATGATGTCAGTAGTTCAGTGTCTAGTTTCTGTAATCGAGTTAGTTGGATTTGTGTTTTGTATGTAAGCGAAGTTCTCACAAGTTCGCTTGTTATAGGCGAACTTGTGGAACAAGCGAAGTTAGGAACAACTTTGCCTGAACATGCCAGGCGAAGTTGTCGCCTATATAAACAGCTAGGTTACGGCTGAAACAGAAGAAGGAGTTATTCATTGTATCGAGTTGTAACGAGTTGTCCAGTGTTTGGTGATTGATTTCACGTGTTTCCAGTTGCAATAGAACGTGTCTTTGTTTATTGTAACGTGTGTTTAATCGTGTTAACTCGTATCGTCTTCTACGCTCGTAACGTCTTACGTAGGGATTCCGCACCTATGTAGAACGAGATATTCCGTGTAGATCCGGCTGGGAACCTACAATTGGTATCAGAGCCTTTGCTCGTGATTGTGTGGTTCGGGATTATCACGCGGGTGTAGAAATCGTTCCTTTCGACCTTTCGCGGGACGAGTTTTCCGAGTTTTTGTGTCCTACTCACCTCCCACCATCATAAACAACCCATAACACCTTCACAAACCTGCAAAACCATCGTGTTCATCAGGCGAAGTTGCCGTCACTGTTCGTAGGGTTTCGGCGAAGATATAAGGTTAAGCGAAGTTATCCACAACTTCGCCTACCTTACAAGTTCGCCTAAGCGAAGTTACTCACAACTTCGCCTTCCTCACAAGTTCGCTTAACTTAAGCGAAGTTATTCACAACTTCGCCAAATCAGGCGAATTTAATAAGGGAGCGAAGTTAAGAAATCTGCGAAGTTAAGACTTAAGCGAAGTTATCCACAACTTCGCCTACAGTACTGTTAAGAATAAAATTTTTGTTTTTCGGGTTTCTTTGTGTTTCGTGAAAGATGACTTCAATAAACATTACGGAACTGGTGAAGATGGAAGTGGAAGCGGGTTCAGCTACTAAGGCACCGAAGATGCTGAAAGGAACCGATTTTGTAGCTTGGAAGGATCGGTTTGAGCAATATGTCAAATACCAAGATGCTAAGATGTGGGTGTGCATACAAGATGGTTACATTCCACCAACTGCTGAGTATGAGGGTCGTGATCAGATTAAGAAATACAACAAGATGGAAGAGGAAGAGAAGAAAATGTATGAGGTTGAAAGCAAAGCTCATGCAGCGATTACAATGGCTCTTCCACAAGAGATTCTTCACACCTTCAGGAAGTATAAAACTGCCAGAGAGCTTTGGGAAGCACTTGAAAAACGTTTTGAGGGTAATGTGGGGATTCGTGCATCAAAGATTAAACTACTTAAAACCCAATTCTCGGTGTTCAAGTACTTGAAGAATGAATCACTTGATGATATCATCACTAGATATTATCACCTGATGACAGAACTCAGTAATTATTCAATTGCTTACAAAGAAGATGAGATTGTTGAAAAGCTTCTTGATGCTCTCCCACCGAAATGGGAGATGTACACTGTTTTGATGAGAGAAGACAAAGACTTTGCCGACTATGACTTGGAAACAGCAGTTAACAAGCTACGAACTTTTGAACTAAACATGGTTCGAAAAGAGACACCTACTGATCAGGTTCAAGATCCAGGAATGTATGGTGCAAAAGTTAACTCAAGTTCAAGTTCGAAGTCTGAATCATCTGCTTATTACTCAAAGGGAGAGTCGGGCGCTAACTCAACACATGAAGGTCATGTATCTCTCAACATGAATGGTGTGTATGCTTTGTAGCTGGTGGAACTAATGCTTCTAAACCTCAAGCAACCAAGAGTAGTTTATCTTCAAGTGTTCCTAATAACAACTACTCTAAGATGCCCATGAGTGTTAAATCTGCTGAACAGCAGTTTGCTCTCTATGCATCTTTCATTGCCTCGTATGAAAATTACATTCAGGGTAAGATTGTTGATCCAGCAACTTTGGACGAAGACTATGATCAGATCGATGCTGATGATCTGGAAGAGATGGATCTGCAGTGGCAGATGGCGATGATTGTGAGAAGGGTTAAACGGTTTATGAAGAAGACTGGTAGGAAGTTTGTTGGTGAAAGACCAGGGTTTGATAAGTCGAAGGTTAGGTGTTACAACTGTCAACAGAATGGCCATTTTGCGAAGGAGTGCACAAATGAACGTGTAAAACGCAGTCAAAACAGGTCTACACAACAGAGTGGGGGTGGTAATGATAATAGAGCCATGATATCCAGACAGAACGGGGAGTACAACTGGAACCTGCATGTTGAAGAAGTGTTCGAACAGGCCAATTTGGCAAACATCGAAACTGAAGATAGCGAGAAAGTGACTGGAGAAAATGAAGCTTACATGGCAGAAGTGCAGACCAGCTCTCCGAGGTAAGTACTAAACTCCCTTGTACTAAATGTGAAAATCTGTCTGAACAATTGACAACTATAACTGATCAGTTTGTTAGTTTGGATGCACAATTTAAAACATTAAAAGAAGATCATCATTTCACTAAAGCTAGAGAAAACAGTTATAAGGTAAAGATAAAAGCTAGTGAGAAAGATATTAGAAGTCTTAAAGCCAGCCTAGCTGAGAAAATACAAGTAATTGATCTTAGCTATGAAGTGTTAGAAGAGAAAACCCAACTAATAGCTGAAAGGGATAAACAGATAGCTGATCACCAGGTGAAAGTGGTGGAACTGAACAGGAAACTTGAGCAATTTAGAAATTCCTCCGCTATACTTGATCACCTCGTTAGTGATCAAGGTTCCCCAGTTAAAAGGGGAGGAATTGGTTATCATGAAGTTCCACCACCTTACAATCATAATTACACTTATGATCCTAGTAATCAGAAATCTGTTGATGTTGATTTTGGTCAGACAGTTCCGGTTAAGGTTACTATTAAAGAACCAGAAGTTAGTAAAGGCGAAACAAGTAAGCCTGTTTCGAGTGTTAAGATTTCTGCTCCTAGTCCTGTCTCATCAAACTCGGACAAATCATCCGAGTCGAGTGAGACAAAACAAGAGGCCGTGTTACCAAAATGTGGAGAGAAAAATAAAACAACTGAAAATAATTCTCCACTAAACCCATATGTCCCACCATATGTGAGACAAACGGGCAGTAATGCAGCCTCAATATCTAAAACAACTATTGAAAAGAAAGTTGAACACAGGAGTTGTTTCAGATGCAATCAATTAGGACACCTAATTGCTGATTGCCCTCTAAAGCAGAGATTCAGAGGTATGAGGCCTTCAAAAACTGAGAATAGAACTAACGGTAATGGTAAAAATGAAAACTCACCAAAGTTCAGAAATTGGACTAATCCAGGTTTTCAAAGAAATCGATCTCAGTTTTTCACTGCTAACAACCAAACCATAAGTAATAATTCATTTAATTCACGAAGGTTTGGATGGCCTCATAGACAATCTACAAGAAGGTATCCTTTTAGGACTTACAGAAATTATTCAGATACTAACTTTGGACAGCCAAAGTACGGGATGTATCGACCCAAGACCAATAGGTCTTGGGTCCCCAGATTTTAATCCTCTGCTTTAATCGTGCAGGAACAGTTGAACAGGGCTGCAAACAATCTATGGGTTGTGGATAGCGGCTGTTCCCGGCACATGACGGGTAACAAGAATTTGTTACACGAATGGAAACCTACTCAGGGAGGAAGAGTGAGTTTTGCTGAAGAGAGCGGTGGAAGGATTACAGGAATTGGGACGGTGACGAATGGAAAAATGACTTTAGAGAAAGTGAATTTTGTTGAAGAACTGAAGCATAATCTGCTGAGTGTATCGCAGTTCTGTGACAAAGAGTACACCGTGCACTTTACCAAGAATGAGGCGATCGTGCTGTATCCTGGTTTTAAGATACCAGAGGATTGGATTGTTATGAAGTCTCCAAGAGAAAAGAATACGTATATTATGGACATGAGGTCGACTGAGATGGCCACAGAAGAATCGTGTCTTCTGTCAAAAGCAACTGAATCGGAGTCCGAATTATGGCATAGAAGAATGGGGCATATTCATCTTCGGAAAATGAACTACATTGTCAAGAATGGGCTGGTGTTGGGTGTTCCCTTGAAGAATTTCAACTTTGAAGACCAATGCTTATCATGCAAAAAGGGAAAGCAACACAAGAAATCCCATCACACCAAGAAGGTTAATTCTATAGTCAGTACCCTAGACCTACTTCACATGGATCTCTTCGGTCCCGTGAATGTAAAAAGCCTAGGAGGAACATCATACTGCTTGGTGATAACTGATGATTTCTCTCGATATTCTTGGATATATTTCCTGAAGTCAAAGGATGAAACGGTTCAGATGGTAAAGAATTTGATTACCAAGGTTGAGAATATCATGGGGAAAAGGGTTAAATACATCAGGAGTGACAATGGGACAGAGTTCAAAAACTATGAGATGGAGATCTTCTGCTTACAGAAAGGGATAGAACACCAGTACAGCGCTCCGTATACTCCGCAACAAAATGGAGTAGCTGAGAGGAAGAACAGAACGTTAATTGAAGGAGCCAGAACCATGCTGGCTGATTCGAAACTTCCTGTGGTGTTCTGGGCTGAAGCTGTTGCAACAGCCTGTTATATCCTTAATAGAGTGTTAACTGTTAAAAGACTGAATAAAACATGTTATGAACTTATGCATGGGAGAAAGCCCAACTTGAGTGGTCTCGAACCATTCGGGTCCCCGTGTTCGATATTAAAGACAAATTCTAAATTTGGTGAAATAGCCGACGAAGGTATTTTAGTCGGATATGTTGTTGGGACTCCCAACAGAAGAGTCTTTAATACATCGACCAGCAAGGTTGAGGTGGTGTGTAACACTGATATCACAAGTTACAAATCACCAAAACCAAGCACGGGACCCGCTGGGGTTTTCGACTATGATAGACTTTTTAAATCTTTTAACATACCTTACTTGGATTGTGCAGAAGTTGATGAGAGAATTGCTATGAAGATGATTTACGATGAGGAAGACACTTTGGTGCAACGACCACAGTATGATGAATGTCAACCTTCCTCGTCAAATGCTGTCGATACCCCTGCTGCCTCTACTGAAGAGGAATTCTTCAATCCATTTCACTCTCAAAAACAATCACCCATTGACGAGATACCTTCGAACCTGGAAGACAATCTACAAGTCAGTTCGGTTCCGACTACGAGAGTTCACAAAAATCACCCTTTGGAGAATGTGATAGGTGATCTGTCCGATGGTGTACAAACAAGACAAAGCTTGAATGAGCACACCTGTGTTTACATAAGCATTAAAGATACGAGCATAATCAACGAATGCTTGTACACCTGCTTCATCAGCCAGATTGAACCAAAGAACTATCAAATGGCTCTCAAGGACAGCTCGTGGGTCGAAGCCATGCAAGAAGAGTTAGCCCAGTTCAAGAAGATGGAGGTATGGAATTTGGTTTCAAAACCAAAGGATGTGCATGCGATTGGCACAAAATGGGTTTTCAAATGCAAGAGAGATGAGAAATGGATAATTATCAGGAACAAGGCGAGGCTGGTTGTAAAAGGTTTTAATCAGCAAGAGGGGATCGATTACAATGAGGTGTTTGCTCCCGTGGCGAGATTGGAAGCCATTCGATTGTTTTTGGCATTTGCTGCACACAAGGAGATGAAGGTATTTCAGCTAGATGTGAAGAGTGCGTTCCTTAATGGTAAAGTCGATGAGGTTGTGTACGTTGAGCAACCTCCGGGTTTTCCTGACCCAGACTTTCCCGATCACGTGTACAAGCTAAGTAAAGCGCTGTATGGACTACATCAGGCACCTCGTGCTTGGTACTCAACTTTATCCGATTACTTGCTTGAGAATGAGTTTGAAAGAGGTAAGATTGATAGCACACTGTTCTTTAAGATAAAAGGGAGCGACTTTCTACTGGTGCAAGTCTACGTGGACGACATTATCTTTGTTGCATCAAAAGTCGCCATGTGTCAGGAGTTTGAGGCCATCATGAAAAAGAGGTTTGAAATGAGTGTTATGGGTGAATTAACTTTTGTTTTTAGGACTACAGGTTGATCAGAAGAAAGATGGGATGTTCATTCATCAGACTAAGTATGTCCATGACATTCTCAAACGCTTCAAGATGGAGGACAGCACTCCATTTGATACTCCAGTCTGTGTCAACCATAAATTGGGTGCTGATTCAGACAACGATGCAGACGTGGACCCAACCCAATAATAGGTTCTTTAATGTACTTAACTGCTTCTAGGCCTGATATAATGTTTGCAGTTTGTCTTTGTGCTCGCTTTCAGGCAAACCCAAAGGAATCTCACTTGAAGGGTGCGAAGAGGATATTGCGCTATCTCAAAGGCAAACCTAAGCTGGGGTTGTGGTACACGAAGGAGGAGACTTGGAGTTGGTCGCCTACACGGATTCTGATTATGGAGAGTGCAATCAGAGTCGGAAGTCAACAACAGGTGGATGTCAGTTTCTTGGAGGCAGATTAGTGTCATGGCAGTGCAAGAAGCAGACCTCAGTCGCCATTTCAACCTGTGAAGCAGAATACATGGCAGCATCCAACTGCTGCTCCCAGGTTCTTTGGATTCAACAGCAATTGCGCGATTATGGTCTGAATTTCACTCATACTCCTATTTGCATTGATAACACTGCTGCTATCTCAGTAACTAACAATCCCGTAAAGCACAGTAAAACTAAACACATTGACATTCGTCATCATTTTATACGGGATTGTGCTGAGAAGAAACTGATTGTGCTCGAAAAGGTTGATACGTTAGATAATTTCGCTGACTTGTTTACGAAAGTGTTTGACAAAACTAGATTTCAAAACCTTGTTGAGCTGAATGGGATGATCAATCCCGAGTAACCGTGCTTTTAGTCTTAGTATAAAAAAATAAAAAAAAAAAAAAAAACGTCACTATCGCTTAGAATTATGTCGGTTGCCTCAGTTTGAAGGACATATCTTCGGATATGTTTGGTCCTCATTTCTACTTGTAGCATATGAGGATAGCCATTAACCAGATGACTGAAAGTGACCGGGGCGGTTTATGATGTGTTTTCATTCTTTCGCTGAAAAATAGTCGATCATACTTAGTTAGAAGGACACATCCTTGTATGTGGTCGGTCCAGCTGATCCATTGGATCTTCGGGATAGCCGTTTACCGGAAAACTTCGATTTGATCGGGGCGATTGAACTTAAAATATTTTTTCGGGAGATAAATTATTTTTCAAGTCTACTACTTCGTAAGAAGTTCCTTTACTATGTTTAACAGAAAATTGATCCAACCTTGGAAAGTGATAGATATACTGATTCTGTGTGCTTAACTAGTGAAGTAATTAGGCCTAAAAGACTTTAGAACAGTCATTGTATGTCATGGTAGCTTTTTATGGTGCGTAAAAGTAGAAGAAATACTAACTAAATCTACTCGATTTTATGTGGAAACTCCTTAAGAGTTGTGCATGTCTTCATATATATCTTTCCGAATGATATGCAGAAAAGCGACTACCCAGTCATACACGAGCCCGTGAGTGTTCTGATTCTCGTGAAGATAGCGTGTCAAGAAACTGCAGTGATCCAGATTCGGGACTTGCAGTTGTTTACTACTCTGAAGTTTGTGTAAATACTTAAAAAAAAATGTGTGTGTTATTGAGACATTCTAGAGTTCATAATATTTATACTTCTCAATCAAGGTGTAAGAAAGAGAACAGGAAGCAGAGTCTAAAGATCGAAGAGTACTTTCTAGTTAATCAGACACTACGGGTCGAGGTCAACTCGGGGTGACTTGGGGAAAGCCAAATACGCTTTGAGAATAGATAGGAGGCATCATAATCTCTGAGTTGTTGCCCACTTAAGTTTTGAGCTTAATTGAACCTAACCCGTATCACAGAAACGATGAAAACCGTTTTAAGTTATTTACCTGCTTACAACCTGTTTCTTTATGTCATAATACAGCTGAACACGGATCTGTGTGACAGTCACGTCATTAGTATGATTCCTGTTCGGATCTTTTCTAAAACATGGTAGTCCCTGTCGAGACTGAAATTTGATCCCGTGTACTTTTTTTTTAAATTTTTTCTACTTATGTAGTTGTATGATTTTATACCTGGTTACTTGGTCTTGATCGTATCATTTAACTCTTTAAAGGATGTTTTAAGCCTTAATTGCAAATTGTTCAAATTATGGGGTTTGTTTTGTAAATTTTCATATCAGCGAAGTCATACATAACTTCGCCTGCAATAGGCGAAGTTATCTATAACTTCGCCGGTATATCTGTGACCCTATATAAAGGAAATTAAAGGTCAAACTGCTCATTATTCACAAACCAGCGAACTTATACTCTCCGAAACCCTAAGCGAACTTATCGATCTCGATCAATCTGTGTTTTCATTCTCGATTCTAATCCGATTAAAGGTTTGTAGTGTCCATATATCGTATAATCTGTGTCATGGGTGTTAATCATAGGTCGTATTGACCCGATTCGAGACTCCGTTTAGTCGAAACTTCAAATACCCGATTTTCAAACTCGTTTTTACGTTGTCGCAATCAACCTAATCGTCTAAATCGTCATTAAATCATGTTTTATGAAGTCCGTAATCTCCAAATTGACCCAATTCACGTCGATTCGAAAACCTATCTGTCGCCGATTCATATTCGGCGAAGTTACAGTTTAGGCGAAGTTGTTCTTAACTTCGCCTGAGGTTTAACTTCGCCTGGCTCTTTTTACTTAACATTTATTAGACGAAGTTCAAGTTGAGGCGAAGTTGTTCCCAACTTAGCCCCACCTCTAACTTCGCCTATACTGAATAAATCACAACTTCGCTCATGGTAACAGGCGAACTTGTGATTTGCCTTGACGTTTATCTAACTTAGCCTGTTTGTTGCAGAAATAGCTGCTGTAGCTGGAGCAGGCGGCGCAGGTGGTGATGATGGAGGAGACAACCAACGACAGTTCTTCCCGGGTCATAACATGTACATAACATTAGACCCGGATGCGAGCGGTGTTGATGATTTTCGCGAGATCATCACGTTCTTACTCCGCTCGCGTATATTCCACGCGATTACAACAACACTGCCGATATCCTTGCCAAACATTGAGGATTTTTGGCAGACCGTGGAGTATGACTGTCGCGTAGAGCCCCCGGTTATGCGAGCAACGGTCAACAATGAGATTGTTCAGTTCTCATCTGAACAGATCCGGGTGGCTTTGCGGTTTGGAGAAGAAACGAGGGACGACCCGATAGATTTTGTGGCTCCATTCTGAGATGGAGCGTTTCTGAGAATGGGATACTCTGGTCCCTTGGGGGACACTCAGAGACGCAAGGGGTTCTTGCTTGACCAGTGGCGCTTTCTCATGCATGTGATGATAGTATGCATGTCAGGGAGAAAGGCTGGTACTGATGGGATGGGCGCGACCATGCAGTCGGCGATGACTGCTCTGACTTATAATAAGCATTACAGCTTTAGTCAGATGGTCTTCTACGAGATAGATCGACAGAGAAGAGCGGTGGGGCGTGAGAGATTTATCATGTATCCAAGATTCATTCAGATGATCTTGAATCACGTTGCTCCAATTTTACCTCTGCGCCGCCCAATCAGATATGTGGAAAGTGTCAGTAAAAGAATCTTCGCCCAATGCAGATCTTCCAGTGCGAGGAGCAAACCTGAGCTCCGTCCTCGACATACTCCACTTTTTGGGTACTTGATCAACCCAGAGTATGTTCCTGCTCGTGGGGACGAGTTTCGGGACCCGACACCACAACATGCTGGAGCACCTCAAGCTATACCTGCTGCTCCTGTTGTGTCACCGGAAGAACATGTAGACCTTGATGCAGAGTTTGGTGGTCAAGGCTTCTTTGATATGGAGCGGGTGGATCCTGTAGAGAATGTGCAAGTCTCAGTTGCACAGGTTTCGAGTGTGAATGTGACCAGGGCAGCTACGACGGTGGCTGACTCTGATTCTGATGATGAGGTGGATGAAGCGAGACGAATTTTGGTAAATCAAGAACGTATTCATGGAAAAGAAAGAGAACTGATGATGACAGCTAGACAGATTATGAAGAAGAAGTACATCAGTTGATTCGCAGATCAAGAAGGGAACGGATAGGTGCACGTTCGGGAGCTGGTGAGAGCTCAAGGTTGGTACGTTTCACCCCACCCACACTGTCCGGTATGACTATGGTTCCTTCATCATTACAAGTTACAAGGCCAAGCGCCACGGATGTTCCCGTGGTGGCTACCTCATCTGCATTCGGCCTCCCACCCACTACTTTCCAACTTTCGGCTCCTGAGATTGTATCGTTGCCGCCTCCAACTCTTACTCCAACGGAGGTCGTGGCACGATTTATTGAGTCGACGGTTGTGGCCACTGCAGGGTTATCGGTGACGATACCACCTGCGGTTACGTTTACGCCTACTTCTGAGGTCCCGGTTACATTGGAAATCCCTCCTCAGTACACTCAAGATATATCACATCTGAGGTTTGATTTCGATGCAACCTTATCAGACTCTGAACGAATAGCAGCACTTGAACGGGTCGTGGCAGAACAATCAAGGGTGAATCTTATCCAGACCCATGCTATTCTGCGCCTCATTGCAGAGAATCAGATACAGTCGTCCCTGCTGGTAGAACATGGCAAAATCATTGATGCTTTGAAGGAGTTCTTGGCATCTCAGGAGGAGACGAGCTGTAAAGGCGATGAGCCGAGGACTAAGAAGCGAAATGATCGAGACGATGATCCCAATGCATCGAAAGGTGCAGGTGGAGAGTTGCCAAGAACTGAACAAGCTCTTGGGACTTCCACATCTCAGGGGGAGTCAACAGGTGCGGCTGGCGGTACAGGTGATGATGTGGTGGTGGATGTTGCTGAAGAGGTGGATGATGACTTTATAGGTGATGATGATGTATTACCAGTTGAAGAGATAGAGAAGATTGGTGCAGAGATTGTTATTGATAATGAGATAGAAGAGGGAGAGATAGTAGAGGAGAATATTGAGCATGAGATTCCGGATGTTGATAAGGCAGATATGAGTAAAGAGATTGGAAGTGATGAGACGGAATGGGAAGAGCAGCCAAGATGGAAAGAAGGCTACGCTCAGTGGTTCGTCAAAACGAAGAAACCGGCGGTCCCTACTATGTTTAAGAAGAGTTACAACATTAGAGGTTATGCTGAATCGAGAAAAGGGATTATATGCTGGATATATGATGAGCAGTTGAGGCTCTTCGTGATTAAAAGATATGATGGTGTTCAGTACTTCAAAAGGATGTTGAGATCATTGAATACATTGCCAGAATGTGAAGTGAAAGACTTAGCCAGATTGGGGTTGATAAACCGAAGTGATGATAATATGGCTAGAGTCATTGGGAAGATTGTTTGGAAGGAAAGTATAAAAGAGAAGAAGTTCGAGCTATTGAAACCACAAAAGAGAAAACTTATTGAAGACAAAGATAGAGGGATGAGAGCAGATGGCAAGCCTTGGATGATTATGAAGTATAAGCCGATCCGGTGTCTTAAAGAAGTGCCGATGAAACTAATGCCCAAGGATGTGCTAAAAGATCTGAAGTGGTGGTATGTAGATTGTGAAACAGCTGAAGCAGTAATGGAGGACGAAGATGAACAAGAGCTGCTGAGAGTCTATGATCCGATGCATCTAGTGAACTTGTCTCAAGCTGATCTGCAGGTGCTGAATGAAAAGAAGATATTTTATATTCCTGCTTGGAAAGACGAAGCGAAGAAATATCAAAGAATAGTATCGGTTTGTGTACGAGAAAGAGTTCATGCTTAAAGATGAAGATGCAAGACTGTTGAAGATTACAAGACACGTGCTTGAAGATAAAGATATGAAGCTACTGCCAAGGGGGAGTCTGTTGGTGCATGATGTCAGTTCAGTGTCTAGTGTCTGTAATCGAGTTAGTTGGATTTGTGTTTTGTATGTAAGCGAAGTTCTCACAAGTTCGCTTGTTATAGGCGAACTTGTGGAACAAGCGAAGTTAGGAACAACTTCGCCTGAACATGCCAGGCGAAGTTGTCGCCTATATAAACAGTTAGGTTACGGCTGAAACAGAAGAAGGAGTTATTCATTGTATCGAGTTGTAACGAGTTGTCCAGTGTTTGGTGATTGATTTCACGTGTTTCCAGTTGCAATAGAACGTATCTTTGTTTATTGTAACGTGTGTTTAATCGTGTTAACTCGTATCGTCTTCTACGCTCGTAACGTCTTACGTAGGGATTCCGCACCTACGTAGAACGAGATATTCCGTGTAGATCCGGCTGGGAACCTACAAGTTTTAAAACCATGAAAACGTTTACGAGTAATTAAATGCGGAAGCGTAAAACCATAGAAACCAATGTTGCGTCACGCAGGACGACATAAAACCCAATGATAACAGTTTAAAATAAGTTTGCATAATTAAAAGTGTTTCAAGCAATGCATGATCCTAAACCGCGCGCCCGCCTCGGCTACCTGAGAATAACATACTAAAAGTGTCAACACGGGGTTGGTGAGTTCACAAGTTTATATAAAATAAAGCATTTAGCGTTTGCGTTCAGCGTTTTGCGTTCAGCGTTTTGTGTTAAGCGTTTTGCGTTACCAGATAGTGTTATGTCAATTATATATCTATAGGTAGCTAGCCTATAAAACAAGTATTACTAAGTGTTCGACACCGAAACTGACTGTTTATCATTTGCCTTGCCACCAGGTCTATCCCGACCATGGTATGTGTTTAGCCAAGATTACACCCACTCGACCTCCAGTCGAGTTTAGCGTTGGGTGGGGTTTGTCAAACCCAGTAGTACTACTCAACAATGACTCGCTATTATCTAATATTAAACGGTTCGATGTGAATG